>NC_073702.1:63665669-63968700 GCF_023634085.1 Falco cherrug
GCTCCCACCTTGTGCTCCTCAGGACACACTGCTGGTCACACAGAGATACCTCTCTGAAGGAATAATGTCCTCCTTCCCAACTGAGAAAAGATGGCTTCAGCCACAGTACACCACACCTCTTCAAGGTTTGCACTAGAACAGGAAAAGATAATGGTCCAGCAGGATCTCAGCACAGAGGTATGAGGAGCAGTGAAATGTCCCAGCAAGCACATCCCACGTTTGTGGCTGTCCCTGGCACTGCAGTGATGGGGAGAAGAGGACTCCTGAGCTGTGCCTCTGCACTCGGCTCTGGGCATCACAGTGGGGCTGTTCCTGAAGGGAGAATTTCAACCTGCATTAGAAACAAAGGATTTCAACTTTCCTTTAGATAAATCACTACCCAAAAAATGTGACCCTTTTATGGAGAAAAAAGTGTTGACAACACCAGGATGTTGAGCTGAGATTTCGAGGATATTCAACTGAATTGGTTTTTTTCTGAAAAGAAAAAAAAAGAAGAATGTACAAAAATTGTGAAAGCAGATGAGATGTTGGCCTTTTGAAATGAAAATGAAATTATTCATAAATATATTTACAGAATTTGAAACAGAAGATGCCTAATAGTTGAAAGAATCTTTTTAAACTTAAAGCTTTTTTTGTTTTATTTGGTAAATATTTTCTCTACATGAATAATCTTTGGGGCCAAAAGAAAATGTTATAAAATTTAGACCCATAAACAAAACCCAGTTATTTATGCTTTTCCCCTATTTATTTCACAAGTCTGACCGACATGGCATTGTGAGCACATAACATTACCAGGTGGGGCAATATTGCAGTAGTATATATTATCTCCCAGACCATTCCTTTATTTTCTAGTATCCCCTCTTCCCCCATGACCCTTTTGCTCTTTCTTGGACACCTCCCAAAATAATTCTCTTCTGTTTTCTTTTTTGCTGACAGTTTCCATTTAAAAGACCTTGGTTTCTGCCCCTCTGTATTCATTACAGAATATAAATCAGGAGATCTCCGATTAGCTTACTTCCTTGCTTTTTTTTAGCCAGGATGATGTCAGTACAGCTTAGGGAATGAAGTTTATTGGCGACATTGTGGGCTTTCTGCTAGTCAAATCAAGAGAAGTCCAATGTTCAAAAGAGTGTGGAAGCTTGATGTAAACAACTATAATTTATAGTGCTTTGAATCATGGTGAGAAAGAAAATTTGCATGCTAAAAGTGAATGTGTTTTGTGATCAGACATTGGTTTAGCTCAAAGGAAGAAGTAAAACTTAGTTAAAATGTCAGAGCTCTTCTTCTGTTCTGCAGGAACCAGCCCCTGGTATACTTAGCGACTCACATTTTGAAAGGTATGTTTGGCAATCTTAGAACTATTACTCAAAACATGACCACAGAAAAGGTGTACTCTCTAATAACAAAAATTGTCAACTTACTTAAAATTCACAAGACTGAGAAACCCTCATGAGGGTTTAATGTTGCCACAAAGCCTGACTGTCCATTTCCACGTCACAGAGGAGTGCTTCATGGCATTCAGTTTCCTACAAAATAGGAAGATAGCTTGAGTGTATTTGCAATGCTTTTTCTTACCCAGGCTATATAATTTATTTTATGCAGTATATATATTTAACAATAGCCAAAATAGCTATAGTATTTAATGGCAAGGCTAACCTTTATCATCTGACAAGTCTGTTTACCGTTTGGAGTCAAAATCACATTCCATTAGAAAAAGTCATATCAACTCATATCCCCACTGCTCTGTTTGTTTATTGAGAAAGCATGTTTTCACCTTATTTCTAAATTCATTCTGAGCTGTTTATTTTAAAATTAGTCTCACAATGAAGCAGCATAGATGATATTTCCCTAACTATGAAATAAAATTCCTTTCCTCTCAGAGCAGTGCCAACTACTGACACCCAAAATCAATTTTAAATCAGTGAATCTAGCCTTGCTTGCATCATGTCAGGGTCTTGCCCCCGGCCCTGGAAAAGGCAGTTTCTCTCCGTTAGGCTTTCCTGAGTCCTGCTGTGAGCTGATCAGGCTGGCAGGGAGGCCTCTGTGCTCTGCTGGTGTCTCCTCTACTGTCCAGCCCCGATGGGCAGGAGGAACAGCTGTGAACACCTTTCCCTCTCCAGAAAAACTCCTGTGGCCCCATACCCATTTCCTGGTAAAAAATCAGTGAATTGTACAGATGGACAAATAAACCAAAATAAATCCTTGACCGTAAATTACAGCAAACCTCCTCTGACATACAGCAGTTTACTTAAGTTACCTTGAAATGATGAGGTGTTGCAGTGAGCTTTCACACCTGTGTTCAGAAAGGACCCCAAGCCTCCTCGGTGGGGCCGTGCTCTGTGCAGAGCTTTTACACTAAATGTGATAGGGCTCGAAGGCTCTGGGCTGCAGACCTTGAAAGCTGCTTTTCAGCTCTATGTGCCTGAGATTCTGTGAACAGTTTAGCAAAGAGGTGACAAGAAAATAACATTCAGTGAGTTCTTAGAATTCCTGTCGTTTGGAATCACAATGAAAAGCAGTATTCTATTATATTATGTGTTTTTTTCTGTTTGTATGAGGACAATTTGAAATCTAATGCTTTTTTTTCCCCTGAAAACCATCATTCCACTTTGAGACCTAGATCTGAAGATTTCTGAAAGTGGCTAACTTCTTTGGGCAAGACACCTCTAAAAACAAAGTTTAATGTAGCTGATGTCTGCTGACAGTTCTTGAAAGTCTAGAACAAAGCTTGGGGGTACAAAAAACACTTGATGGTTTTGCTCAGAGAGGCGTAAAGTATTTTTCTCTGGTTTAAGAGCACAAGAAATTAGAAGGTTGCTTTTACCAGACTACTTGCATCATCTGTACTGACTGGCTTCTCATTTTTGAGTCTCAAGTGGACAGATATTGGTTCGTAGAATGTCACAAGCTTCCTTTGCCTTTTATTTTGTGAAAGCACATTTACAGTGATTGATCAATTTAATAAAGTATATTTTTTTCATTACTGTGGACAAAATTAATGTTGAGGACCCTATTATAGGATTTATGAATAGCAAAAGATTAAATTTATAGAGATATGCACAGTTAGTAATAGATAGACATTGCTTCAAAATAAACATTCAATCATTGGTTTTTGCTCTCTAGCTTTACACATACGACCAAAATGCCTCAAGTCTTTAATTCTTAGCATACAGAAGACAGGGCATAGGAGGTGAAATAACTCCCAATTTTAAAAAATTTAAAATTTTAAAATTATATATATAAAAATAAATAAAAATAATAAATAAAATAAAAAAAAAATTATATATAAAAATAAAAATATTTTTTTAAAAAATAAAATTAAAATATACAGTGAATATATTTTAATCACTTCCTATCAGGCAACCAAGAATGTTGCTACAGAAGCAGTCGTCCAAAAGAAAGAGAAATCAGCCTCTATCTGAGCTCTGAATTTTAAAGCAAGCCTGCATAATAGCATAAAAAATGACACTTTCTGTGTGGTTAGTCCCGTCTGCAATGCATTACAAGTCAGGACAACTTCACTTTGCCGAGCTCTCATCCAAACTCCTCAGCTGAAGGATGCAGCTGAGAATTAGGAGTTGTGATGGGCTGAGGGGTTTCCCAGTTAGGGGACACCAGATCCTTTAGGCTACTGGTTTGAAATGGCTTCAGGCTGCTATGGAAATGGAAATCACTAACATACTGTCCTTGTCCACCTGTGGAAATACCTACATGACTGCTGGCTGGGCGGGCAGTCTGAATTGCTCCTGCAGCTGGGGGTCTGATCCCTGTGGGGCAAGGACAGAGAATGCAGGCGGGCCAGGGGGCCTGGGGGTTTAGACTTGCTGTGCCTCTGCCTAGGCTGTACACCGATTCCGTAACCTTCCCCTTCCTCTGCTGCCAGGCTGACACCTCCCCTGGTCATACAGACATGCATGCCAAGAACTTTGTGGTTGTGGAGATGTAAACAAACACAAGGGTTCTTAAACCCCACAGTTCATAGGTTAGTCTGTTGAAAACACGCTTGTTGGAGATTAAAGGCTTAAACTACCTATGTTGCCAGAAAAGCTATCCAGGAGTTTTCTAAATGAAACATAAATTCCCCTCACTGTAATTACTGTGGTCAATTATGCTAAATCCAGCAAATAGCTTTTCTGTAAACAAACACTTTGTTAGTGAGATTAGAGGTCATCACCACTGATGTGTAGGGATAGATCATTAGTTCTGATAAAATCAGAACTTTGCCAGAAATTTCATCCTCTCTAGTTAAATTTTAAAGTGAATACTTTTGCAAACTGAAACAACTCTTTTTTCAGTAACACCTGAATTTTCTCAGTCACTAAGAGTTCTCCAAATTTCAATACACCGGGAGAAGTTTTTAATTGAAGTGATGGGAAGAAAATTACTACAAGAAGAACATGATGCCAGATGAATAAATTAAAAACACAGCATAAAAATGCATGATCACAAACTAAAGTGAAGTCACTTTTCTTTTTCCACCTATAATTACATTCCTAAATGGAATAGAAAAATAGCTGCCGACAGTTGTAATAACAATACTTATTACACATCACCATACCAACTAGAAATTCTCACAAAAATCAGGGTTTTCTGTCCTGAAGATCATAAATGTACAGTGGAACTCATGCAGTATAAATTACTGTCTAGCACAGCATCAGTCAAAAAGCTGAATTAAGCTTTCACTTTAGGTTAAATGTTGTAAAGTTGATAAAATTGTTAAATGGGAGGGTTAATTTCTCTGGTTAACTGTGCAATTTAAAGAAAAATTACCTTTATCAGGCCACTGGCTCTCAAATAAAAGGTCCCGATTCCTGCATTAGGTTGCTCAGGCTGATAATTAAGGATGTAAACCAGTTAGTTACATTCCTGAATTACAACCTGACCATCGTGTCTAAAAGATGAACATCTCAGTAAACAGATGAAGTCAAACTAATAAACTTTCTCATCTCTTTTTAGCCATTTAAAATATTTTACCCTTGATTTTTTTTTTTTTCTCACAGAAATGGCAGTGCCCAAATGTCTAGGCTATGCTGTTTTCTGATTCATGTTATGGTTCTCTACAATGAGTATTTTGCATTTATTTTGCTTATTAAACATGCAATGGAGTGTTTTGATACTGCTGTTGCTTCTGAAGTCACGGTTTAGGAGACCCCCAAAACCATCATTGAGACAGTATGATTTTATGGCAATAGGTGCCAAGAAATGAGTCTGTGGCCCAAACTATGCATACCTCAGTCTGCCTTCTCAAATGAAATTCTGAAATGAAAGCTTTCTACTGCCTTCTTTGTGGCAGTCCTGGTTTTATTCTTACAAGGTCCTTGTACCCGTGCTGTGTGCTACACTCCATATTCCCACCTTGCTGAAGCTCCTCTATGTGCAGTATCTGCTGGGGAAGGGATTAGCATTCCAAGCTAGTCCAAAGAGCTGGAGCAAACAAAGAAATAGTTAACATTGTCACTAGCTTCTTGATGATGTTTTGACATGCTTGGAATAGTTTACTTTGGCAATGTAGATAAGAAAATAACCTACCAGGTAGTGTATAAAGTGTATAACAGATTGCAGAAACATTTGATTGTACTTCTGATTAAAGGCAACGAGACAACATCACTGTGAAAGGAGAGTGAGATTCAAGAAGGTGAGTTCATGTGAAAAAGGATTGGCTGTGCGTCCCAGCATAATTTTATATTTTGGATGTGAAAATGTTAAGTTCACTTTGTATACTTACTAGACTGTTATCTATGGCATGTTGCCATTGCTAAACCAAACAGCATAGCAATAAAACATCTTTCCATGCTGGAAGAGGAAGTAGGAGATTAGTTTATAAGAAATAAATTGCATAAAACTATAAGAGAAATCCCGAGGGTCTCAAATGTGTAACACACTAGGGAGAGCTTGTTTTATACAGCTTTTAGGTTGAACTACACAGTATGAGTATACATAATGTGTTTTCTTAAGGAGGGTCATAATGCATTTTATTTGCTTTTTTAATTAATTAAAAAACAGGTCTCTAGTGCTATGTATTGTAACCTTTTAGATTGTATTGTCCAGGTTTTTATGCTCTATTCATACTTTGTGTTTATAGAGTATGGTTTGGTTTTTTGTTTTGTTTTGGTTTGGTTTGGGTTTTTTTGGGTTTTTTTCACTGCCTTTCCACAGAAATATCTCTGCTGTTATAAGATTATGATAGTTTATGCCTCTACAGTTTTAATTTTTAATTATGACTTTATAGACTGTGTGCAATTTTCTTTGCAAAATTTGCATGTGATATACATTAAAAAAAATGTGCTAGGAGAAGATACGTTATGATTTCAGCTTGCAGTTGAAACCTGGACCTGAGCTAGAATTTGTGTTGTGCCTTGAACAGAAGAGTCCACTCTTATGGATCAGAAAAATGTGGCAGTAGTTAAAAGGACAGCTGACAGACATGTAGACTATGCAGTGACCTGAACTACAGTTTAAGGACTCTTCTTCATTTAACATAAGCTGCATAGCCCAAGAGCCATCTGTCATTTTTGCTCAGTGAAAGTTTCTTTCACCAATCTTTTGCTTTTTTTTTTTCCTTTTCTATTTTGTGTAAAAAGGCAGATTTAGCAAAATCAAAACATTTCAAGAATGTGCTTTGCCAAATCTTTCCTTAACAAATGTAAACATTCCAAAAATTCCCTGTGACTGACTTTGACACATTTTAAAAATTATATGTTGTCATTTGGGAGCTGAAATGATTTCTCATTTCAACAAAACTTATCATTTTATTTGTTGTCATTAGAAAAAAATATCTCCTCAAACACAAACCAAGATGCTCTGATTTTGTGGACTCCAAGGGATTTCATAGGAACTTTTTCTTTTAATTTGATAAATTAAAAAAGAAAAAAAACCCCCACCCATATTTAGGCTTTCCTATGTGTGAACACGTAGTAAGCCAAAGGAACGATGTTTTCATCCTGCTTGACAACCAATTAACAGTTTCACTTCCCCTTCCTCCACATGAGTAGGCATGAAATGTAGGTGTCAGACCGGAGGAGTTTCTTCGGAGCTCTCTGTGACATGACCATGGGCTAATTGACCTTGAAAGCAAGGGCCTTTGACTAAATGGTGACATGGCTGTGGAAATCTTCTCAAGCTGGTGAGACAATTGCATGGAGGGATGGGCAGACACGGCAGCAGCTACTTTTTCTGGGAAGCTCTTTATTAATGTGTTCATAGATGGCTGCAGATTGACAAAATTGTTATTTTTTCTTCCTCTTGCTTTCAGTAACTGCTGCTCCTCTTCTCTTCCCCCCCAAAACAAAACAAAAAAACAACCCCCAAAATTAAGTAGGGTTAATGCTAGGGTTCCCTGCCATGGTTAAAATCTAGGCTCCTCCCCTGAAACTTCAAAGGGGCCATTTGCAGTGCAATGAGTGTCATTTGGTGGTGGAAGCAGGAAGCTATTTGGGCAAGAGGCAAGACATAAATGAGCCAGGGCTGGGGGAAGCAGGACCTGAGTGCTGGTGCAGAAGTCTTTCCACCTGTGGGAGCACGCAGGTTATTTCAGCTGCTGGGATGCGGCAGACCTTTGCAGGGCCCTTGCTGCCCTCCTGGGAGGGAAGCTCCTTCCTCTTTGGCTCTGTGCCCTCCTGCCCTACAACTGCCATCAGCACCGAGCATGGGCACAAGGACTGATGCTCAGCATTGGATAGCAGGCAGGGGACCATCACACTGAAACCAGGAGTAACCCAAAATTCTGTCTCTTGGGAAAACCTGACCACCTCCTGCTCTAGCTCATATGATTCTGGAATAAGCCACAGAGCCTCACTTGCTCTTTCTGCAGTTTAATGAGCAGAAAAGGAAAATGCCTTTCCTACCCACTGTGAAATGGGCCTTTACTTTCATAAAGACAGAAAGAGATAGTCCTGTTGCATTCATTGCTGTGTGCAAAAACCCTCACTATATACCTTTTCCTGGTCCTGACTGTTGTCTTTGTGTGCGGTTTTTTTGGGTGTAACTTAATAAATTTTTTTGCTTGCCTTGGATTCCTGCAGGCCTCATTTGGATACAATGCATACTTGCCTCACTTCAGTTCCTGTAGACAGTGATGTATTTGATCTGCTGGCTTGAGATATGCATTTCTTTCAGAAACCCTAATGTAAACACTGGAAGTAGTTTATAGCTGTGAATCAGCATCCAATGGCAATGATGATTTAAGGCTATGAAGAAGTGACATAACCCCACCCCACACTCCAATACAATCTTAAGGTGGTTCTCTTCTTGAAGCTACAATTAGAAATACTGTAAACGGAGCTTCTGGTTTTCTTCTCGTATTTTTCTTCTCTTTTACTCCCCCCCCCCCCCCCCCCCCCCAGTTTCAGTCAAGCACAAGGAAGTACTTTTCTGCTGTGCTGACTTTTTCTGCCCAGCAGATTTGGAGCTGAAACTGTCTTGCTGACAGGATTTAATATGAGGAAGTTTTGCAACATAGTTTACAGCTGGTGTAAAACTTCTTGGTGCATGTCAGAAGGTGACTGCTGCAAAAAACTGGTTAGGTATTGCTGGGCATATTATCTGAACAAGATGCTTTATGTTCAAAAAAACACTTTATGTGGCACAAAAGTCTTTCAAGGCATCTGCACTAATTGTTAAAATCCACCATTTGATGAGCAAGAGTTAGTTTATGTGCACATTAAAGAAGTGGCAGAGAACCCTTGAGAACTGAATTCTATTTCCAGAGGCCAACTTCAAATAAAAAGTAATGAATGAATCAGTTATTTTTGCTTTCTAAATAAGTTTGTCCAACATCCCCATAATCTGAAATATTTCATAGAGTGACACTGAGCAATGAGAAAAAAGGGTGTTGTGTTATTTTGTTTTGTTTTCAAAAAGATTTGAAAAGTGAAACCTGCCTTTGTACATCTTGTTAGCACGTTTCACTGTAGTTGGCAGTTTGGCAACAGACGAAAAAATATGTTCATTTTAGCTGGCAATGCTGCTCCGTGTATTGGCCTGAGCAGTAATCGGAGCATCTGGATACCTGGAGTTTATTCCCAGCTATGCCACTGCTCTGCTGAGTGACTCTAAGCAAGCACCTCTGCCACTTTGCTGACTGCTTCCCTCCTATATAGTTTCTCTTGTCTAGTCAGATGGTGAACACTTGGAGCAAATAATTTCAAGAGATTTTTATCTGTAGAGCACCTAGCACAGCTGACTCCTATCTCCCTCGGGATCTGCAGGTGCTTCAGTCATGCAAGCAGTAGCAACAAAAATACTAATGCTGTGAATCAGCACAGCTCCACAGAAACCGATTTACACACAAAGCAAAGGGTCTGGCCTACAGTCTTGTTTCACTGTGTTTATGAGAAAAGAGTGAAGTAAAAAAGAAAAGGAAATGTTTCCTTTTCTCTCCCTTTTTTGTGTTCTCAGAGACTTTCAAAGCCTTGGAAAAGGCAAATAGCTGGTTAGCTTTATAGCTGGGGAACACCATGCCCTTCCCTGTGGCTCTCACTATGTGTCCTTGCAGTCGGTGGAGTCAAAACAGGAAAAGACTGCTTTTTCACCCTCCTTAGGCAGGAGAGGAGCAGAGCAAAACCAGGGACATGGTAGAAGATAAAGCAGTAATGAACAGACTAAATAGGCGGTGACTGTTTCAGTGTCTCTGACCTGGCCGACAGCCTTATATGAAGGAGTGGTTGAAACTCCTGTGGCTGCTCCTTGTCATGCACCACTAAGCAGCTCCTTGTGCACTTCTGAGGGGCAAACTGCTACTAGTACAGGAAAGGTAGAAAAACCCAAACATGTGGGGCATTGGCCAATACTATTCAGATAACTAATAAGGTCATTGCTTGTGATGGCCAGTGCGCTCACTATTTTATTTACTTACCATCCTCAAAAGGGTTTTGAGTCCTCCACATATGCTGTTTTGACAACAGTTTTACTGCATTGACTGAAGCCAAGTTACTCCTTCACATGGATATGAAGCAAAGGCAAACCAGGGCCAGAGCTGAAGTGGTGGGTGCAATTATAAATGATAAACAGTGTTTTCCTAATCTGCTTTTCTTTGTTGCTCTTTTGAGCCGTACAAGTGCTTGATACTGTGTGGTCAGTGTTGGCAGATGAGTGTGTTTGTCTCAAGTGCTGTGTCCTTGTAGCAGTATGAACCCACGTTAGCAAGCTTCCTACGACATGCTAACTTTGATGGCAGGCAATTTCATAGTTTTACAACTCAGAACGAGGGGTGAGTGTGAAGAATGGATGACAGTTCACAAAAAGAAAAACTGTTCTGTGTTCTGAACTAAATCCTGAAGGCCTGGAGGGCTATTTCCTTGGCTCACCCCGAGCACGTTGGTTTTTTTTGAGCTGCAGACTTAATGCAGATACCTAAATAAGCATTAGTGCTTCAAAAGTGTTGTTTCTCCAATGATTCCAGTAGGATTTGCTGGTTCACTATTTTTAATTAACTGATAAGGGCTTGGAAACCTAACTCTAGGCAATTATTCCAGAAAACTTTGGATAATATCCTGTAACAATATTAATTATTCACAATTAACAATCAACTATTCAGTGCAAATTTGGAGGATGAGCCATAAACAAGGTGTGAGACTACACAAAGAATGAGTACCAAAGAATAATACTTGTAAAAATGCTATGCTGTGATGTTCTTAAAGCTGTATTAGCAGAAGTAAATTAAATTTAGACAACTAATGTTTTCACACTTTATCCTACAGTTTTAGTATTCTTTCAGTGTAGGCTTTTTATAATAAAATGTACGCTAGTCATTTGATATACTGTGTTATGAATTAAATGTTGAATTATAAAGTATTTTTAGAAAAAACACTAAAGTTAAAGTGCAGTGGTCAAATTAACCAACTGTGGTCCTCTGTGACATGTTAACCCTGCTTTTTACATGCTTGGTCACTTGCAGTCTATTTTATTAATTCAAAGAATTTACAACATGCCTCTCAGTCATTTCCAGGAATTTGAGAGAGATTGTTTGCTTATTCTTACTTGCAACAGGCATCTACACAAAATTCTTCAAAATATACCAAAGGCTTTTTCTCCTCTGAAACAAAACTGTAAGCACCTAAAAATAAAAATCCTGCTTTATGGGCTAATTAGTGCATTAAATTATTGCTCAGGCCCTTTATCTGAGACTTTGGGTAAAATCCAAATGGAAATGAGCTTGGCTGGTGCATTTTAACCTACATTTGTCAGCCTCACAAAGTCCCCATGCGATTTAGCCCAGTTGGCAGCTCTGGTTAAGAGACAAGCAGGGCTGGCATAGCTGAGATGCTTCAAGCGGGGAAGACCGTAGCACTTTGACAGGACTGTGAACACACGCTCTCACTGCGTTTCCTACGCTGTGTGTGCTCCCAGTCCCCGCTCTCGCTCCCACCCTGGCAGCAACATCGGATGCGATTAGGTTGTTTGAGACATGTGCAACGGAACTGCTTTTTAAGGAAGCAGTAAAATCCTGCAGAACACAGACATGCCATAAAATTAATAATAGTCCGCTTCCGAAGCAAAAAAAGGATTCACCGCTTGGTCTCGATATTTGCCACTTGTGGTGCGCCCAGCTGAGTGGTGCTCAGGAATCTCTCGCCAGCACGGCCGCCCTGGGAGGCCATTCCCAGGTGCCCACTGCGGAGCCATGCCAAGGCAGACAATGTGACAAGTAATGTGAGCACGGCGACAGATGTGTCTCGCTTGAGTGCCTGGTCTATCAGGCACGGGCACAGCAGTGCAAGCACAAGAGTAAGTGTAGTGATGGTTTTATTGCTTTGGCTGCACCCCAGCAGAGTCCTGACATGGAGATACAGTATCTCAGGGATCCATCCTGTTACAAAACTGTAAAACAAATAAACAAAACAGAGTATTTTAGGTTCTGTAGCCATTGCATCACAGGATCGCCCAGAGAAAAGGTTGTGTCTCCTGCCAGCCATGGAAGGGAGGGCTTAAGCGAACAAAGCAAAGTTTTAGAAATACTGCTCTAAACCACAATTGCATACACTCTATGAGAGATCACATTGTAGAAATTCCCCCTTCAGTTAAAAATCAATGAATTTTCTTCATTTTTTCCAGGCACCTGATCTCAAGACCCATGGGATGTTGTGCATCTTACTGACAGCACAGTCCTTGATAAGCTTGATAACTCCTATCACAATAAAATCAGCAGGAAAAAAAAATAACTGTCAAACTAGCAAGGCCAGGATGAACATCAATGAAGAATGAGGTGGTGAGGAGACTAGATGCAGCTTTGGGAAGCAGCTAATAAAACTTTGCAGAGCTTTGAAAGCAGCTTATTTGTTTTTAAGACCTGGAGGTGAATAAAATCAAAATGTAACACTATTAATAAATTATCTTTCATTACTCAAGGGAAGAAAACAGGTCCTGCTCAACTATATTTTCTCAGCAATGAACTGCATATGAGTATTAGGTATTTTATGACTTTTAAAATACTTAGAAGAAAAAAATAGTGCCTTATGTTTCTATTTGTCACTGAAGACTCATAAATAAATGAATATGACTTTTTTTTTTTTTTATCCAAACCCTGCAGAATTCTGTCACACTTTTTAAAATGTCTTACAAAACGCCCATGGAATATGCAGGAACATTTTCATTGACAAAAAATAATCAGTCCTTCCTATCTATTTTTAATGCATCCATTATTTTCCCTTCTGAAAATATACTTTGGGAGACATATTTAGCCTCATACAAAATATTGAGAAGATATTGCCAAAAGCAGAAAAAAAGAGAAGCATTTAGATTTATTATAATGTAGAACTATTCTTGAGGGAATTTCCCAGGTTTCTTCTATTTTCCATTAAAATCCCTCAAAGAAGACGAAAAGAAATTCTGCTAGGTTTTGGTATGGTAGAGATGGTCTCTTCATATTTATGCCAAAATATTTGGATAACCAGTTTCTGCTAAAGTAGAAAAATAATATTGACTTTTGTATTTCTTTTAATTTCTTTAATAAAAGCATGCAGGTTGAGCAGGTTTGGCCTACGAATGGGAAGTGAAAGAGAAAATAAACCCCCAGATTTTAAAAGAACAACAGTATTGCTTTGTCGCAATTCAATGAAAGTACAAGAAATGTAATTTTTGAACAAAGTGTTTTCATTATTGTTTCATTTTTTTATTAAATTCCATTCAAAAAAACCCACCCTGAAAATAACATTTCTTGTTCAGCAAATTACACTTTCTAGTCAGAAGTCTTGCATTTGGCAAAAAAATGTATTTCTCTCCCACTTATACCCACTACTGTTTTGATCTCACATAACACAACCAAGACAGCTTGGATTGATTTCCTTGTTCATTTTTCAGCTTCACTGAAAATGTCAGTGCAGGCAATGAGGGGTTTACCTAGTTAACATCTCCCTCCCAGGACCAGCTACCTTGTGTGTAGAGTTCTTGAAAGAGCTGGATTAAGACAAGCTAGATGTTTCTGCTGAGATGGTCAGGTAGCTGTTATCTAAGAACAGACATGTTTTTCCAGATTTACGACTTTTTCCAGTAATTCCTCACTCCTTACATTTTCTCCGCAGTCAGGACAGTACAGTAGTGCGGGGGCTCTCCAGACAGAGTGGGGTGTTCTCTGCGTGGGGCACAACACAGTCTTCAAGACAAAAGCCATCTCTTAGTGAATGAGACACCGTGAAGCTGCCTTGTGGCACCCCTTGCAGCCCTATTTTCTGTCATTCTGTAACTGCCTGGTTAGCTCAGGTCTTGTGTGTACGTACAAGCAGTCACATGTGTCCAACACAATTTGGTCATGAGTAAGAGGGTCGCTAACAAAGCTGAGTCGACTTACAGTCTAGATGCACATGAGCAGGTTACACATCCAGAATTGAGAAAGTAGGTAATACTCTGCACCAAACTCAAGTAATGCAAGAGAAAGTCACTTAAGTGTGAAATACCTCAGACTTCTAATATCCAGTACTGAAGTAAATCTGAAACCTCAGGTGGCTCAGTAGTGCAAATTGTACAAACTAAATTCTAGAAGGTCACTTGGCCCCAAAATGACAGCGCCATTTGCGTAGCCTGCTGCACTCTATGGAAAGTCAGTATTCCCAGTATTGTGGAAGCATTGAGAAATGGTTTGTGGAATCTGCTGAGTTATGGACAATGGCAGTTACCTGTGTATTAGGAAGAAGTTCAAAAGTGGGTTGCAGAAATCCCATTAAGATAAAACCTGCTCTGTAATACACAGGAAGAAAGAAGAGATATGAATTTTACCGTTTTTGTGATGTCGGTCTCTAGCAATGTTAAGCTCCAAGTAAAAGTAAATGGTTTAAAAGACACATGTTTAGAAAAGACAATATAAGAACTCATCAAATAAGAGATTACTGATGTCCTGGTAATAGCAGCAAATTTTGTAAATGGGTTTAGTAAGGTTTGAACATTTATTTTCTATTAGTTCAAGCATCAGTCTCAAGGCTGAGTGTACACAAAGCATTAACAGTTTAGAGTTTATGGAATCATACACAGCATTGCAAAGGGCATAGCATTAATGTTATTAGTAAGATTATGAGTGTGCGAAATGTGCTACGTAATTATTGCCATTGTGATAATATGTGGAGATTTACCAAGAGCTTTGCCCTGTTATACTGGTTATCTACCAGCAGGGACAGTAGATTTCTTTATAAAGCTCATGTTCTAAATAATAGATTAAATATAGTTTACTTCTGTTTTGTTTTCCTTATTAGGTGCTTTCTGAAGTGGCAGCTGATTTAAGTGGAGGACTTCTGTCTGGATCTCCACTCTTTGAAAAAATGAGCACCTCATAAGGGTGTGGTAATGAGGATGTGGTGCTCTTGTACCAAAGCAACACTGACCGATTAATGTCACTGTACATGGTACCACTGTCTTTATATAAATGTGTCAGCTGATGCAGAGAAGTGATGTTAATTGCAGGAGATTACACATGGAGTCAGTAGTAGTTCATGAAGAGTTCATATGGCCAAATATCTAGCAAATACTCAGAAGATTTCAAAGCTTATTTGAAATTATGATTAACCTCAACTTTTTATGTCAGAAGCTTGTCTGTCAGGTTACTCTTGATCTGGTCAGCAAAAAGTCTAAATGCAACCAGCAAATCCTAATTCATAGGATGTGTTGGCAGCATTCCAGTCTTATTCATGCCACCTCTTCTCTGCAAAGGGCAGATATCATCATTTCCACTCATGCTTTAAGCAAAATCAAAACTGAAGCCAAACTAGAATGTTATGGCTCCTTATCACCATCTCAGTTTCCTCAGTGTTTGAATACAAAGTTAGTTATGTTTTAGCCACATTAAATACTCTTCAATATTTATATTCTATTAATAAGCCAGTGTCCTTTGTTGTACTATTGCAAATCTTAATGAAATGAAATGGTTTAGCTGGGTTTATTCATAAGTGAATTTGTGAAGTTACAAACAAATCTAGTTCATATGCTGCCTGATCATCATCGTAAAAACCGTATCATATTATTTTTGCCCTCTGGGTGGCAGATTCTCATGTACACTGGCATAATGGTAGGCTTGAGTATGATTTCAGTGACCGATATCAGCTGAGGATCCTACCCTAGTATTAAGTTGCATTTTGTGTATTTCTCTTTATTGGTTATGTACCTGACTCATACTTCCAAGAGAAGGAAATGATAGCATGTGACTTAATTAATTAACAGAAAGAGGGTTGATTTAGATTTGGTGTAAGGAAGAAGTTTTTTACAATGACGGTGGTAACACAACAGAGAAGTTGTGGATGTCCCATCACTGAAGTGTTCAAAGTCAGGGTAGACTTGGAGCAACCTGGTCTAGTGAAATACATCCCTGTCCATGGCAGGGGTGTCATACTAGGTTATCTTTAAAGTTCTCTTCCAACCCAAACCACTCTATGATTACAAAATGTTTAAGCAGCAAAATCTGCACTTTGGAAACAAGCTGCTCACAAACACTGCAGCAATGAAGAACTCTCAAAAGTCCCTTTAGTAAATTGCTAGATCTGGATGCAAATCAGGAGTTACTCATTCAGAGAAGTCCCATAGTCTTTGTTAAGCAGAATACATGACCAAAATAATCCCTTGTGCCCTTCAAGTCTATTCATCTGTAGTCTGTGAATTAACAATAATTGTGAATAATTTCTGTAAAAGCATTCATGCAAGAAGGGAAAAGCAGTAAGGAGTAACTTTTGCAAAGCTTAGGTGTACACAGGGTACTGTACACTGGGCACACCTATTCTTTGTTGAAGGTGATGGGAGTGGGGAAAATTTCTACCTTTGTGCAGTCTACAGTTTGAGGCAGTACCCTGTTACCATTTTTCCATTTTCAGAGGAGACTATAGTTTCAGCTGTGATTAATGGCAAGCAATATAGACTGGAAATGAAATAACTGTAAGACCAGTCCACAGCCAAATACTGCAGCTGGAGCTGAAAGCTAAGCTGCAGCATGACCTTAAAAAGGTCAGCATTACAATTAAAAGACCCTGCTACATCCAGCTTTTAGATTATTTTTGTTTTCTGTTTCCAGTAGCGGTCTGAGCTACTGAGTTAAGCTCATTGGAAGAAGTTAGTACTCATAGTGGACATTATGACTTCCTCGGTATGTTCAGATACTACTTCTGACTTTTCATGTGGCATGAGTTGGGAGTGGGTGGGTGGGATTTTTTCCTTTTTTTTTTTTCTCCAGTTTGCTACTTGGATTTGCTAGGACATGTGGGAGATTAGAAGGAAGGAGAATTTTCCAACTTTTGTTTCCCCTATGTGTTAATGAATATTAGAAAATTTTCTCTATTAAGTCAGTTTTTATGGCTCTCACCCCACTGAAATATAGCACAGAAGTCTTGATGGTATCACTAATGATGAATTAGATCTCAGATCAGTATCTAAATATCTTATTCTGTTGCTTTCCAGTCTTACTTGAATAGTAGCTGTTGCCCAACCCACTCAACCCTTTCTAAGTGACGTAGAGAAAACAATCTTGCTGAGTTTGCTGCATTGCTTCAGGGAGGGTAAATTTTATAGGGCAAATTAATTTCTATTGGCCCAGAAAAATCTAGCCTGCAATACCCAAAGGGGAAAAAAAACCCCAAGCAAACAGGGATGTCAAAAAGCCCAAGCAGCAACCTTTAACCATTTATTAACCTATTCTTACTATATATAAACTTGATTTTAGGTCAAGCCCTATAATTTAAAAAATATAATTTCATACAATTAAAAAAAATCTGCTTCCCATCAAGTTGGCATTTAATCTCATCAGCAAGCAGAGGGAAGGAAGGCTGAAACTGGATGGCTGGATATCATACTATTTAGTTATTTTGTTTTATTAAGAATTAATTTACTTCCATATTACATATCATTACTTTTGTTGAGGAAACCATGGATTCTGGGGGACTGCAACATACAAGTCAAGTCAGTTCCCTAAAAGCAGGAACTCAAATTCTTAAGTAAAAGAGAAATAAAATTAGAAAATTCCTGTACTGTTTTGTGTCATGAAGGCCATATCCTTGGTGGAACCTTTTGGCAGGACCCTGAATTGCTGAGGGAGGTCCAGGATCCCCCTAGCCTCACGCCCACATCTAATGAAAGAAGCTGACATTGAAGAGGAAGGTGTTTGCAGCAGTATTGAGGAGGCCCAGCCTTCCTCCTCTGCTGTGGGAAAGGAAGATCACTGGGGAGATATCAAAAAGGATGAAGTAGTTTGTGGGGGGAGTTGTGGATTCAGTGCATACCTCAGCAACCTCTTTCAGCAGGAAATGAAAGCTACCCAGATAAGGTGTTGATTGCCTCACTGACACTGCCCTGGGCTGCAGTTATTGCAGCTTAGCCTACGTGCAGACTTGAAGAGGATATAAAAAAAATGAACTGAAACAAAAAACCCACCACACCAGAAAATCAATCCTTCTTGTACCATTCCTGCCAGGACTTGAATCTAGAGTTCACTGTTTAACCTTAAAATGTTGATAGCATCACAAACAATCCCAACAACTTCAGGAATTCAGCAATTTCATGCCTGTAACTAGGGATCAGTTGTGGCAAAGCGAGGAGGCATCTAACAACAGCTGGGTCCCCATAGAAAAAGAATATTAATTGGTCTGTTTTGAAAACAAGGGTTTGATTTTATTTATCTTTTCTACATACCTTGCAATGTACTACTACACTGACTTCACAAGCAATGTTTAAATCTTTCAGTTACTTCGGGAATTATGGGCCTAAGAATAAAAAAGCAAAGAAAATCTGAATTTCACTAGCCCCATAACATGATACAGAAGGAAGAAAATCATAGACGAGGCTTTGAAAGGCTGAAAAGTATTCCAAGACAGAGCTGGGGTGGCAAAATGTAAGTAAAAAGTTACAAAGTAAAACAGTGATTGAAAGACAGCTGGATCCCACACAGGCTTATTAGACAGTGTTGAGTGACAGGTGATAAAAGATCAAGTTCATGTCCTTTGTATTGCTGCAAGCAGAGAACTTAAGATGCTGAGTCTGACCAAAGGCATCAAAGAGAGCAGAAGGTCATAAGGATAGCATGAGTCATTTGGAGAGCGATCTTCAAATGCTCCTCCCTCACCCTCACTCTGGAGAAAGTCAGTTAGTCAAAATCAATTGAGTTTGTGGAGGGGATCCACAACATGGAAGATGCTATGCGGGCTGAACAAAATAAAGACAAAACATTTTATGTTGGAAGGAGATAAATCCATTATTATCAGACTTGCAAGTATCAGCCTAAGCTGGGAAAAGATTTTTTTGAGAAATGCTACTATCATCAGTGTCTGTTACTGCAATACTATGTAATAACTCTTGAGTCCTGACTATATTCTGTTGGGCATAGCCAGAAAGTAAGGGGCAACGGGCGCACCTATACTAGTTCAGAGAAAAGTGAAGAGCATATTCTGGTTGTCTCCACCTGTTTCACTTTGGCTTTCACCATGGAACTGCTTTGGAGGTTACAGAATTGATTTCTCTTGGGTGAAGTGAAACCAAAAGATGTGCTTCTCTAAAGTATTTTACTTCTCATCTGAAGTAAAACCCCTGCAGCACCTTTAGCATGGATGTTAGACACTCATCAACAACTGTTTTGCTCTGGAAAGCTACTCCTTCTGGACCATACCACTTGTTATTTTAGGACCCAATGGAGTCTCCCTCTTTTCACCTAACTTTAGATGTCTAACACATTTATTTAATCAAGGCACCTGTAACCATTAGAAGGAAATAACAGCTTCAAAGGTGTAATTTATCAATCTGAAAGATGTATCTTCTGCTCAGATGAATCACATGCTCAGAGCTACTATCTTCTCTGCAGTAACCATGAGAAGTGTCTAGGTGATGAGGTTATAGGTAGATGTTCATCCAGTGAAGCCCATCCAAGTTAGTTTAAAATTATACTAGAGATATATTGGCAGAAAATAGGAAATGGAGTCACAAATAAATGACTTGACATTTCTGAGGCCACCTCAAGTAACCAGTGCCACAGGTGGTATTTAACCTCATATCTTTTATCTCCTAGTCAGATGTCCTTTCTTTACACACAGTAATCATTAAAATTATTTAGCTGGCTGATGTAGCATGGTAACTTAATCTTTATTTATGTCATATAGTTTTTTTCTGAGAAATGCAGGACAGACCTACCACTGACAAATATATTTTGCATCCATTAAGAGGAATGCCTCCATTTCCCCAGCACTGTAAATTTTGCAAATGCTTGTGTAAATTTCCTATTTTGCATTCTTTAAATCACTAAGCATATTGTGAACATGAGTTATGCATTGAATTACACTGTACCCAATCTATGGGACTAATTTTAATTTGTCAAGCAGTATTTGCTGAGGTCTTTTATGAACAGAAGAGATCCAGTGCCCTGGATTCAGTGTAGTATAAATATCAACCTGAACTAGGAAAATAAATTTAGACCTACACTTGCTGAAATCATTAATACTAAGTTCATTCAAAAAGGTGAATAATAAAATTAATGACTTGCTTTCTGTTTCCGTGTCGGAAATACTGTTAAAAAGTGGTATCAAAATATCCTGTCATGTGTCATGTTGAGTGTGTTTTTGCTAGGTTTCCAAGTTATCTGGAAGCAATAACAGCAACGCTTTTAGATGTAGATAACTGTGTGTTTGGTTTTTATTTGTAATGAGTCACTGGGTGAGGAATCTTATTTGCATCATATTAGTCAGAGTCGTGTTTGTATTTTAAACATAAAGTCCTGCAAAAGATAGCAAGAATCTTAACACTCATTTTAATCAATTTTCTAAAGAAGGTCTTTAAGCACAGGTAAAAGTCAAAAAAACCTCCTAGACTTTACCTCAAACCCTCCTTGTCCACATAACTTGATTTTATAGAAATAAGTTGCAATTTACAATGTGGCAGTAGGTGCAATGCTTAAGTAAAACTGAAATGAACAAGATCTTCAATGCAGAGAAGTTTGAAAAACAGCACTGGGGAACAGAGCTGCCTAAGATTCAAACTCTGCGGAGTTAAAGATCAGGTGCCGATTTTAGTAGTTCCATTTTAATAATACACGTCCCAATGTTTGGGTAACCTTCCTGTGGCAGAGGCAGAACAACTTTTCAAGATGTGCAGTCACCTTTTGGAGGAGAATACCTGTGAAAAAATGAGGCATAGTTGGAAGGACTGTGTTTCAGATGCTGGGCTGAAGAAAGCAGGGAAAAAACAGAGCAGATGGCTAAAAGAAGATTGTAATCATATTTAGCTTTTCTCACTTCACAACTTCAATAGCCATTTCGTGCCAGGGAAGCCAGAGCCTCCGGTTGTCCTTTTAATCCTGCTCATCTTTCTCTTTCTCTTTCTTACCCTTCCAGTGCTTGCCAGCCTGATTCAGACAGTATTGTGAAACTACAGTCCCAGACTGTTGCTCTTTCTGTTATCCCACCACAAAGAAATTGGAGAGACCTGTTTCTTCTGCCACTTCTGTTTGTGATGCCACCTGATGCACTTTGCAAGATCTGTTTTAAATTTAGAGTTTTGTAAAGAGACCCTGAGTCATAAAAGCTTTTCTAAATGGATCAGAATTTTAGAAGAAGGATTTATGTTCACTGATGAGTCTCTAAACAAATGTCTCTTCAGGGATCCAGTTTTTATTTTGAACTACATCTCAAGCTAATACTTGTATCTCACCTAAAGAAACACGTCCAATGTAGCACATTTCCCACTTCAACAGTAATCTAATGCTGGACATAGCAGTTTGTGTGGAGTTCGCAAAGGTGCGAACCCTTGCAAAGAGGAAGTAAATTCTTGCTGCTAGGGCCACAAAACTTAAACCTTTATGAATGCAGCTCCTTGCAGCAGGCAACCTGAAGACAAATAGCTGGGAAGAGCCATTCTTATGGCTGGTTCAAAGTCTGTTCAAAAAGGCATTTATTCTGAAAGGGGCACCTTCAAAAAGGTGTGCAAGGAGAACATATTCAAAGTGCAATGTATTCTGAAACGTGAGGTACCAAATGCAATCCAGATGGTAAAAGCAGTACTGTAAATGGAGATTCAATGGGGACCTTGAGCAGTATACAGGCAGCATACACAGAAAGTAAAAATACTTATGGTCTAAGAAAAAGGAAGACAAAAGACGTTTTCTTCCCCTCCACCAAAGCATGAGGTAGAACACCAAACTGTGGTCAACATGGGACATGACCTGTGGAGTATGGCTCTGTAATGGAAGATGAAATTCTCTGGCTTTATCTTCTGTTTGCTCAGATCCATGTAGAAATATAATATAAAATAATAAATAAAATACAGAATATAAACATTCAAATAATATCTGTCTGCTGCCAGCTGAGGTACTCCATCTCCACTGTTCCACCTGAAGCCAACAGTTTGATTTTGGTTTGATGTGCTCCTCAGTCATAAGGGCTTCATTCTGCAGCTTTCTACCTATGTCAGACCTGTGCAGGAATGCTCTAGGTCTCAAAGAGACTTTTCTTCCTGGCATCTTTCAGCACCGCAGATAAATATTAGTATCTAAAGCAATCTCTTCACCTGTGCAATAACAAAGAAGATTCTACAAGCTTTTTAAGTACTTTAATCTGTAAGAGCATTAGCTTCAAAGAGAGTACTTGGGTGCTTGGGTTTAGAGATACACCAGAAGATTGCTAAATTTGCTCAAAACACTCAGTCTGGATGAATAGAAACATCTTGGACTGGAAGAAGTGGGCCTTATCCTGAAAGTACTGACATTTACTTTGACACACAGCCTACCTTTGGGACTGTGGATTGGTGGTTAGCTGTCACCTAACTCTTTACTGCACATGTTACACAAGGGCTTGAGGATTTCTCTTCTGTTTTCCCTTTAAAGATGTCTTCAACTGCTAGGCCTATGGGCAATGTCCCATGAGAGCCCCAGAAACAGAAAGGGGAAAAGCATCTTACAACATTAATATTAATAAAAAACCTTTGCTCTGGCCTGTAAATAATTTTCCTTTGGCTCATGTAGCCCTTATGCTCATGGGATGTCTGAGAATGTCACTGCTGTTGATACATAATGAGTAATGAAAATTAAACACTTAAGATGTAATTTTACTGTAGGCATCTAGAGAAGCTATAGTATTTGAAAATTTCACTGCTGTGTAAAATACTGATTGTTATATAAGCACTACAAAAAGGAAGCACTTTTAAAGAAATCTTTTGTGAAAAATTTATTGGTTTTTAGTTGTATTCTTGTTCAATAGATGAAAAAACTTATAAACATCTGAATTACTAGGGAAAATGCTCTTGATACAAAACACATTTGCTGTAGGCAGTAAAATAATCTTTGTTTAAGTACTGTAGCAAAACATAGCAAAATGTAATGTCTGTGTGTCAAATTTCCTTAGAAAAGAAAAAGGACCTCCTCACAAAAATTTAGAAAAATGTTTACTAGCCTGATGGAATTTAAGGCATCTTTCTTTCATTAGAGTTTCTTTTCTATCAAATTAAGTTTACTTCGTTTCTTCTAAGAAAGATGCCCTGCAACTGAATTTAGAATAAAATCATAAATTAATTTTGGATTTTGGATAATAGAGAAGTTTCTCTGTTAATTTAATGTGTTTACAAGACATTGTTTAATACGATTCAACAAAATCAGTCCATATATTTTTATATTTCAGAACACATCTCTTTTTGCACGAGCTTTGCCACAGATTTCTAATACATAAACAATACATTTTGTCTCTACTAAGTTGTATTTTCTGCTTAAAATAAGGGCTTCAAGTCCTCAGCTGTACTCTATCCTGATTCTCCTCCTTACTTTACAGAGCTAATACAGCATGGAGGAGATAAGTATGAAAGTCACTCGGGGTACATATGGCCACAAACTTATGTACCTTAAATTGACTAGAAGTTTACATTCAGTAAGAGAAAAATTACTCAATTGTATCTGGGCATTCTACAACTCCTGCAATGTTGACACAGGTCTCTCAATGTTTCAGGTGTTTTCTAATAGCTCACCAGAGAATGTGTTCTAAGAGCTTACAAGAAAAAAAAAAACCCAACAAAAAAATCCTTTTCATATTTCCAGAAACAAGTTTTGGGATATGATTACCAGTAAGAACTGGATTGAATTCCCCTTGACACTTCTCACCCAAGAATATGGTTTGAGGATATCTCAAATCTACTTACAACAGAAGCAGGTGAAAGAAGCTCCCATTTGTTATTAAAACAATTTAAAAAATATATTTCTAAGTGGCATTCAGGCAACTAGGAGCTTTTTTTCACATTTGTTGAATGCTTGTGAAAACAATACTGCACTTGTCAAGTCAGCTTGTTCTATGACTCCCCCTTTCCTTGCCCCAGCCAGACAGGACATGCTGGGCACTCACCACCGAGATGCCCTCTGTCTGGGTGACCCAGGGCATAGCCCAGCCACCATCTCAGGGGCCTGCTGCTGGCAGGGCATCACTGACTATTTGAGGGGCCTCTGCTTCTCACTCTGAATGAAAAAAATCTGGAACATCTGTAAAATTTTTGTCAACACAGATCTTTGTGCTGTTTCCAGGAACCCAAAATACCCAGGACTGGCACTGGCATATCTCATGTGTTGTGTCAGCCAGTTTTGACTATCAAGGGATTGCAAAACAGACACGAAAATTAAACCCGAAACTGCTTCAGTAGGCAACTTGGAGAGAAATTCCTCTTCTGTTCCCTTTTTCATTTCTTTGCTTTGAACAGTTGTTCCAGTTAATGGTAAGTTCCCATCCCCCAACCTCCCCACCAAATATCTAAAATTGGGTCTTTTTTCTTAAAACAAAACAGCCTTTATGCTTATAAAGCTGTGTTCAGAGTACTAAACACAAGACTGACCACTGTACTTCTTGTATTTAACATGACTTTTGTCTTTTAACAATTTATTTCTGAAACATATTCTTAAGTACCATTTCCCTGTCTTCTCTCACTTCTTCCACTTTTTTTTCAATTTGTTAAGGATCACGTCCCGGTCTTTTAATATTTCTTCCATTTTCTTTTTCTTTTTTTTTTTTTTTTTTTTAATTTCTTTTTTCTGATGAGGATAAAGGGAGAATGATAGCTTCTGGTCCATGATTTCACATTCCACTGTGGGACAGAACCTGTCTGTAAACTGAATGCCCGCCAGCCCCTTTCTTGTACAGAGAAAAGGTTGTTGTCTAGTGCTTGGGTCAAGTCCTGCCCGCAGGAAGACCCTTGCAATCTTTTCCATGAACCACAGTCCATTGTGAAAGAGCTCAGGGAATGAAAAAAGGCACAGAAACATTTTTTTAATTGTTTTTTTTTTGTTATCTAAAATAACTCTTAAAAAAAAAACAAACAACAAATCCCCAAAAGCATACGATAGATTTAGAAAGAAAAAACCATTCCAGAATAATTAATTTTTTTATTTATTGCAAATCAATTTTTAAAATTCTAATGGATTAAAATACAGTGCCTTCCCATTATCCCAACATTCTATTTGATTAAAAAGAGAAACATTGAATTAAAAAGGAAATAAATAGTTGATGAGAAAATGGCTCATACTGAAGCTTGCAAATGAAAATAGACCCTCTGGTGTCCAAACTGGACTTCAAATAGGATTTTAGCAGCAGTTAATCCATTAATTACCCTAATTTCTGAGAGAATATAAACCTTCAGCAGTCATCTTACCTCTGTGAATGATGAACATGTAACCTATCCAGAAGTCATCTGAGTTAATCGAGATTAGTTTCTTGTGAGCAAAGAGTACAGATCTCCTGGGGTCTCATCAGAATGATGGTACTTCTGATTTCTACTCATGTATCAGTGTTATTTATAGAAGGATTTGCCTCACAACAAAATCAGAATATTATTCCTTACTTCCCTTGCCTGACAGCTGTTCTCCTCTGGAATATGTGTATGGCTTCTTTTCTTCTCAGAGCCTTAAAATCCTTTACTTTGTCTTTATATAAATTCAGAATTATTAAACGTAATGAATCATCATATAGGATAGCTACTAGCAGATGATAGCTAAAAATGCAGTTGAATTCTCCATTCAAGAGAGGAGGTGTGGTTTATGTTTTTTTTTTTTTTTAATGTATATTTGCACTGATGGCAAACGAAAGACTATTTTATAAAGGTTGACTTAGATAAGAAAATCTTTTACAAACAGCAGTTTTATTAGGCTAAAAAGCCATGGATCAGAGCAGAGGCGATTCCTAGAGCAAGCCATCAACACATTCTGTGTAGCCTCCAAATTCTGTAGACCTTTGCCTCCCTCCCCTCTACCTTCAAATCCAGACAGCTCTCCCTTTTTTGTCTTGGCAATGTTTCAGAGACTTAGTGAAAGGTTGCTGGCCTGTGGTACATCTTTCCTCCTGCCTGTAAAGACAACTGTTCAGAAGTGTCACTGCACTCCTGAAAGTTTCAAGACATGGCCTCAGATAGCTTGAAGTCTGGTATTTTGTAGCTTTTTAGGTTTGGGAGAAGAAAATGCTGTGGGAAAACTATCAAAATTCTTTTTGTGATGGGATGCATATTCTATTTCTGCCTCTGCCAGCTAGTGGGAAATTGAAAGTTAACAGGGACACTGTCAGAAGTATAAAGGCTTATCTTGACTCAGCAGACACTGGACATTTACAGAAAAGGTAATAAACAGAAAAGAAGCTGGATCTGGAGAAAAGCAACAGCATCTGTTAAAAATCTTGTTTCAGACATCTGAAGTGCTGGGACTGAGTCTGAAGGAAAGGGCTGGGAGAACAGCACAGATGAAAGAGGGCATGCTGTTAAAACATGCAATGCTAATAAGTGGATAATGCCTCCACACAGACTGTGTTTGTGTGTATGTACACCCACAGCTCCTTGCCCTTGGTTTTTTTTTAATTTCCCAAAGGAGTGTGAATATATTGCAAACTTGCCATTTTTATGGCATGATACTCCTTGTAAAAAAGAAGAAACCTGGAACAAATTAGTTATGTTTGTAGAGACATTGAATGATATATGGACTAATCTTTATTTTTTGCTGATCTAACCTCATGACAGCAGAAGTTCAGAGGAGACCTAAATCTTCTATATCCAAAGTCATTTAAGAATTGCTTTTGGCACTACTACAGAGGACTAACCTTTGGTGTGCAAGTGTACACTGGAGTTTTTTACTAGTATGTAAATCTCAGCCAGGAAGCTGGAAGGAGTTGCAATCTTTCTTCAGCTGAAATCAAACCTTTTCCTCAAGGCTGTTCACCCATTCCAAGGCATTCTGAAGCATGGATATGGGGAAGTTTCCAATTTTCTCAACACTTTTCTAAGACTTTCTGTAGTACTGCCTATGAAAGAAGCACATGGAAATCACATGCAGGCAGAGGAGAAGTTCTACTAAATGCCAGGGACTTACATCTGGTGCCTGCGTCAGGCGGAGTATCAGTATTTGCTGTCCTTCCTGTAGAAGGGAAGAGTTCTCTATTGCTAACAGCTTGCAGTATTCTTGCTCTTTTATTAAAACATCTTTTTAAAACAGACCATGGACTTCAATACCTGTGCAAAATCTGAGCAATTAGACATTGCACATAAGGGGAGCAGAGGCAGACACACAGCACCCCTGATACGGTTGCTGCAACCTTCTTCCCTATCCTTGTACTTGAAGAAGTAGCTGGGAAGAGCACCCCCTCCTTTTCAGGACTATGTTAACAGCCCAGGAATCATTCTGGCACAGAAAAATCTGCATATTCTGTACAAGACTCCAGAGACGCTCCCCCCATATCAAAAGGCAGGAATGTGAGATTTTGGTCCCTAATATGCAAAGAACTGGTATCATAAAGAAGTTACAATTTCAAGCATATTGGATAAGGAAACTCTTCAACCTGAGTTTTCTGTTTGAGTTTTGCCTTTTCTGGCAAAATTCAAACGGAGGAAGGATGTTTATGGGGTGTGAAAAAGGCACAGGCCACTTGGGAGGAATACAGGAACAATGCCAGAACATGCAGGGATGCGACGATGAAGGCTAAGGTCCATTTGAATTAAATGCAAGGGATGTCAAGAACAACAAGAAGGGCATCTTCAAGTACATCAGTAGAAAAGGGATGACCAGGCAAAATGTGGGCCCACTGCTGAATGAGGTGGGTGAGCTGGTGACAAAGGACACAGAGAAGGTGGAGTTCCTGAACGCCACCTTTGCTTCAGTGCTTACTGCCAAGACTGGCTCTCATGAATCCCAGAGCCTGGAGGAAGAGAGAAAGCCTGGAGGAAGACTTTCCCTTGGTTGAGGAGGGTCATGTTAGAGATCATTTAGGTGAACCTGACCCCTACAGATCCATGGACCCTAATGAGATGCGCCCCGAAGTGATGAGGGAGCTGGCAGAGGTTATTGCTAAGCCACTCTCCATCATCTTTGAAAGGTCATGGAGGACAGGAGAGGTGCTTGAGGCCTGGAGAAAACCCAATGTCACTCCAGTCTTCAAAAAGGGCAGGAAGGAGGACCCAGGAAACTACAAGCTGGTCAGCCTCACCTCCGCCCCTGGAAAGGTGATGGAACAGCCAGCTCATCCTGGAGGTCATCTCGAAGCATGTGGAGGAAAAGAAGGTTATCAGGAGTAGCCAACATGGATTCACCCCAGGGAAATCATGACTGGCCAACCTAACAGCCTTCTAGGATGGAATGACTGGCCGGGTAGAAGAGGGGAGAGTGGTGGATATTGTCTACCTTGACCTCAGCAAGGCTTTTGACACTGTCTCCCATTACAACCTCACAGGTAAGCTCAGGAAGTGTGAGTTAGATGAGTGGACAGTGAGGTGGGCTGAGAGCTGGCTGAATGGCAGAGCTCAGAGGGTTGTGATCAGTGGCAGAGTCCAGCTGGAGACCTGTAGCTCACCGTGTTCCCCAGGGGTCGGTACTGGGTCCTGTCCTGTTCAACTTACTCATCAGTGACCTGGATGAAGGGACAGTGTACCCTCAGCAAGTTCACTGATGATACAGAACTGGGAGGAGTGGCTGACACCCCAGAAGGCTGCGCTGCCATTCAGCCGGAGCTGGCCAGGCTGGAGAGTTGGGTGGGGAGGAACCTAATGAAGATCAACCAAGGCAAGTGTAGGGTCCTGTACCTGGGGAGGAATAACCCCAAGCACCAGTACACGCTGGGGGCTCAGCTCTGTGGAGAAGGACCTAGGAGTTCTAGTTCTGAGGACTATGAGCCAGCAGTGTGTCCTGGTGGTCAAGAAGGCCAATGGGATCCTGGGGTGCATTTGTAGGAGCATGGCCAGCAGGTCGAGGGAGATTACCCTGCCCCTCTCCTCTGCCCTGGTGAGGCCACATCTGGAGAACTGTGTCCAGTTCTTGGCTCCCCAGTTCATGAGAGACAGGGAACTGCTGGAGAGGGTCCAGTGAAGGGCTATGAAGATGATGAGGGGACTGGATCATCTCCCTTATACGAAAAAACTGAGAGAGCTGGGGCTGTTTAGCCTGGAGAAGAGAAGACTGAGAGGGGATCTTATCAATGTCTACAAATATCTTAAGGGCAACTGTCAAGAGGTCGGGGCCAGGCTTTTTTCAGTGGTGCCCAGCAACAGGACAAGGGGCAACTGACACAAACTGAAACACAAGAAGTTCCATCTGAACACAAGGAAGAACTGCTTTAGCTTGAGGATGACAGAGCCCTGGGACAGGCTGTCCAGAGGGGCTGTGGGGTCTCCTTCTCTGGTGATATTCAAAATCTGCCTGGATGTGATCCTGTGCAACCTGCTCTGGGAGAACCTGCATCAGCAGGGGGTTGGACTAGACGATGGTCAGAGGTCCCTTCCGAACCTGACCAGTCTGTGAGTCTGTGATTCTGTAATACTGAGCAGGTATTTCCTAGACCAGAAGAAAAGCCAATTCTCAACCAGAATTCGAACAGATTGGTTCTGCTGTAAACGTTTTGTTTGTATTATTTCAGGAATGGCACACATCTGAAAATGCAATATATCAGCCTTTCTTAGGCTTAAAAGTGACTCCTTTAAAGTTCAAAGTATTTACCTTCATTCTCCAAAAATAATATTCACCTAACTTCTCCAAATACTTCTTTCATTTGCATTTTTCTTTACAGTCTGCCACTGCAATCTCATTTGCAGTACCATAATTCTGCAAGGCAAACCAAACCAGACAGGTACTCATCTGGTGTTGGCATAACTTTTCACAGCTTCACAGGGAATCATCAGTTTAAAATCTAATCTGTGGAAGTCTTTTTCTGCAACGAAATAGAAAATGATGGAAATCTCTCACACACATCTCTACCATCTGAAACTGGAAAGGTTTGAATCTGGGACATTCCATGTATATCTAAACTTTCAAGTGCTGCTCTAAACTAAATTAAATGTTTGATACCTCTGAATCCGTCATGATTATGTCTTATATCCTCAGTTTTCATGTGCAAATGAGCTACGTTTATCCAACAAATGGATAGCATTCTTTGTCACCATGATGATAAAGCTGGCTAGATAGTTATTCATATGAGTGAGAATGAGACATACTTTTCCCACAATGGTAAAATAATGTTTGTCTTGGAGTACAGTGAGGCACCCACTGAGATGCATCACAAAATGCCCCAGCTGCTTTTACAAAAGAGAAAAAAAATTGCCAGACCTCCAAGTACAGGGTGAATAAATAAGCAGTATAAATAAGGGAAGAAATAAGAAGCAATTGCCAGACCCTCAATCCTAATGTGTGCTGTCTCCACAAAGCCCCATTTGTGGCCTCAGAAATTATTTCTTCTATTTTAGTCTGTTGTTAAAAAAACAAGCCACAGAGAGATGAGTTTTCCAGCACTCAAATTAATGTATAGAGTACTGTAGTGGTAAAAGAAACTATGCTAGCAATGCATATGTAAATTTATTTCTGCCTTTGAACTCTGTTTATATATCATTCTGGAACTCAGCTGCTAATATTTAGCAGCAGTAGTGTCCTTGCTTACAGCATTTTAGTGCCAAGGGGGAAAAAGGGGATTTCCTTTCCTTAGCAAGGGATTTCAATAAGAGAGGGGAAAAAAAGACTGCTCTTGTTGAACTTTCCTCACACATAACTTTTTTCAGTAGCTGTGAAATGTCCACATCTGCAGCTACAAACAAAACTGATAGATTTCAGTGATCCAAGGTGATACTATTATAAGGGAAATATCAGCAATCCTGTGATTCAGCATGTACTTTCCTTGTAAAAGAAAGCCAACATGAAAATACTTCTGCATCTGAGATCAGTAAAAATGCCCTAATTTTGAAAGAAATATTTTCATGGACTTGTCAAAAGAAGTAGTACAAAACTGCATTGCTCAAATATAATTTCTTTTTTGGAGAACAGCAAATTTTTCTAACACACAGATCAATGTAGTATAGAGTCTTAATCAATTCAGACTGAAATACTTTGAAGTTCTTACACAAAAGACAGCTGGTGGAAGTGTGTTGTAAAAAGAACTAGCTGAATTATTCATTGTGAATAATCTGTGTTACGAATTTACCCTCCCACTGCCCCACCTCCTTTTCAGGAGTTGTCTGCAATGCAGTCCTCATCTCTGTGAGTGTTTGGAAAATGGTTCATATTAATGCATTTTTATGTGGTTCCAAGAGTTGCTGGATCTCCTGAAAACCATTATTTAAGTTACTATATTTTATGACTTACAGTGTGTGTATATACCACCATCACGTAAATAATTTTATGGTGTTATTTCAGTACACTGATGGGATGATTGAAACTTTTTAACCTAGAGATCCATGAACAACAGAGGTATGCTATTTGGTTGTCTTTATAAAATGAACTGATATATCATTATATTTCCTGGCCTGTACTTATCCCTTGTAACTTTAGACAGTAAACTAAGGTAGCTAAGTGAGATGCATAAGCACCCTGTACAGGCTCTTTCTCTAACTGCTGGTGAACAATTGGCACTCACAGAGGTTGAGGCAGGTCTTGTGTCCAATTATTGCTCTTCAGAGCTGTCGGTCCCTTCCATTTATTAGATTGGGAGTATAAAAGGACTATGAACACCAGGTTAAATCTAGGTCTAGATGAGATTCCCTTTTTTGAAGTAATCCTTATGTAATATCGACAGAAGACTATTCAGTTCAGCTAACATCAGATGACTGCTTTCTAAGGTCACCTTTATGGTCGGTAAGGAAACATAAGCCCTTCTAGGGAGCAAACCATTTCATCCTGAGTAGACTTAAAAATAGCTAGATGACTTATAACCTAAAGGGCTTAGTTGTCATAAGGTCTTGTTAGGGGAACTTAAATAACCACCCTATATCTGCGTATCTATACCAAGGGTATCTACATTCATTTAAATTAATCTCAGGTACAAAGTTCACCCACTCAGATTAGCACTGATGAATATTAATAGCATCAGCCCTTTTCCTGCTGCTGGAGAAGCATTTCTATTGATAACACAGAGAAATGAGTTTTCAGGTCATTGGTACTTAGGAAGTGTGCTGATGCATTCAATAGCTTCTAATTCTTTTTTGGAGTTATGACCACAAAAAACATAATGAGGAAATATAATGTTACTTGCTCTGCAGGTGGATTACTGTATCAGGAACCCATTTACATTTTTCTTACTAAACAAGTCATCTTTATTTGCCTAAGAGAAGTCAGGCTAAGTGGACACTTCATAGCTCTATAGATGCAATTGAAGGATGACAAAATATCTGAGTGAAAAGATTATTGTGCGCTGACTCAAAAATAATTGGGTATAAGCTTGCTGTTAACAAATTTACCTGTAAAATGAAGATGGTACTAGCCATCAAAGGAGTAAACAATCTTTTGAAACAGCCTTCCAAGAGATTATCAGCAATAAAATAGATGGAGTTTCACAGGTTTATGAACAAGACTACATGATGTTGGGTCTATTTCAATGGGAAGCTGGACTTTTGATGGCCATTCTAATCCTGCATTGCTGCTAAAACCATTGTTAACTCTTAGAATCATCGCCTGTCAGAAGTGTAAGCAGATTAAAGTCATATTCTAACAGTCTGAGTACTGATGCTAATTCTATTCAGTATATACACCTTCAACAGTGAGATAGCTGTCTGCCTGTCATGCAAAGGAGCCACTTTCCTATGAACAGCTGAGTCACTTACGTGCAGTGATGCAGGCAATTTACTAGAAGTGCTCATTCCAGTTTTTCAAGAATTCACATCTTCCTTTGGCTTATCATCATCTACCAGTGCCTTCTTTCTCATTACATGGAAGTGCTGGAGCACGTCCAGAGAAGGGCAATGAAGCTTCTGAAGGGTTGAGAGAACAAGTCTTATGAGAAGCAGATGAAAGAACTGAAATTGTTTAGTCTGGAAAAGCTCTCTACAGCTACCTGAAAGGAGGTTGTAGGCAGGTAGGGGTAGGTCTCTTTTCTCCCAGATAATTAGTGACAAGAAAAGAGGAGATGACCTCAAGTTATGCCAGAGGAGATTTAGATTGGATATTAGGAAAAATCTCTTCACCAAAAGGATTATCAATCATTGGAACAGGTTGCCCAGGGAGGTGGTAGAATCACCACCCCTAGAGGTGTTTAAAAAGTGTGTAGATGTGGTGCTTAGGGACATGGTTTAGTGGTGGATTTGGTAGTCCTGGGTTAACAGTTGGACCTGATGATCTCAAAGGTTTTTTTCCAACCTAAATGATTCTATGATTCTATTACTTTATGATTATGAATATATTCAGAGGAACAAAAATGCTCACTAATCAAAAATGCATTTCAGAAAGCCTTGTATATATGTTGTAGAAGATACCTATATATATACAGAGATGACTGATTAGAAATGATTGTATGCAGAATAAACAAACAAATAAATATTTTATATGTTATTAGTTAAAAAAAAATGTTTAGTTCATAGACACATTTTCCAGGAAAATACCATTCATTGTTTGGGGACAAGACTGAAGAATTTAAGTGACTACAGGTGGTACTAAATTTGCCTTTTCATACTATACTCAGCATACATGCTAGGACAGGGGTGATGGAAGGAAAAAAGGCGAAGAGAAAATGGTATTTTTATATTCCCTCTTTTATTCTGCAGTTGGCTGGTATATGACCTTAGATCTTTTTTTACCAAATGCAACAACTCCAAGAACAGAATCAGCATCCTGAGATAATGGAAATATGGTATCACTCTTGCACAAATAGTCTTGTAAGAAGCTGGGGTGGTAAGCACAGACTTTGCCAGCTTGTGATGTGCTGATCTTCTGTCACCAGGCTCAGTTAATAGGGTTAAACACTATTTTTGAGAGATTTGTGTTGGTATTTCTGATGTGAAGTAGTCACGATGAGGACCATGTCCTTTGATACAGATGATATCTTATCTACAGTGAAGAATATGTTCTACCCTTAGCTATGCCCTTTGTTTAGACTTGTCCTTTGACTTTCTGAAAATAAATGGAGCATATGAAAATACACTAGGGGTATCTTGGTAAATACTGCGGCCAACTCAGACCTGCCAAAACCTTAACCTCAAACTGGGATTCCTAGATATTGGGTCAATAGCGTTGCTAGGGATGACAGAGTGTAAAAAGCACAAAATGTTCCTGCCCACAAATATGCTGGAGAAGATACAAAATAAATAAGTTTCCTAATATGCTGATTTCGATTTCACTGAATTTTACTAATGTTTAACAGCTTCATCTTTCCCTCACTATTTACTGACACCAAGGTTAAAATAGTGTGCGTTATGGGTAAAATGCACGAGAATAAAAACAGTTTAATTTTATGTCCACTTGATTCTAGTACAGAGGAAACTATATTCAGCTTATAGTTTTACTAGCTATTATTCTTCAAAGGTTTGAATGATTCTTATCTGTTGGGGGTTTCCTAAAAACCACTATTATCTACTACATTTATCCTTCGGTAACCTTTAGCTATAGAGACAAAGAAGGGAAGATCTCCAGTTTAGACCAGGTTGTTTTCAAAACTAAGCCTTTCAGCATCATTATTTGCAGCTGGATTGAAATTAGGGGAGTTGGGGGTCAGCACTGTTCCTGGGGAGGGTTTGTTTCTCACAGAGAATGATGCAGTGGAAATGTGCCCCCAGCTTGCACAAGGTCTTACTTTCTGATCTTCTGAGATCTGCTTTAATTGATGAGGACAGCATTTTTAATAGGGTAAGTCTTAACCCTGTCCAGTGGAAAACATTCTCACTAGCACGAAGAATTTTGCTGCTGTAACAGCCTGAGGCATCCTTGTTACTGTCTGGTGGCTTGAGCTCTTCCTGGCAGCTTGTCTCCACCAAGAAAGACTTATTTATGTATTAGCCTGCACTGGAGTCTTGGCTGATATGTACTTTCATATATCTGCTTTATAAAAAGGAACCCTTTCATTTTCTAAGTACATATTTTCTGTAGCTGATGTGACAGCTTTAACCACAGTTATTTTCATTTTTGCTTTAGAGACATGTGGAAATGTGTACATAAATACTGTTCCAGTGCACTGGATACACATTCGTAAAGCATCACAGAGAAAAGATGATTTAATAGTCCTGAAAAATAGAAAAAGTTACAAGTGACATTATGAGAGAAACTTCTAGGGAGCAAGACAACTTTCACTGATAAAAGAAAAATATGATTTCTTTATTCAAGAACATTATTTCTTTTAATCTCAGACAGCAAAACAGAGTAAACCAACAAATATTACATTGCTATAAATTCTTTCCTGTTTCATTATGATAGAAATTAAGGAGATCTGGACACTCCAAGAACTGCACATGTGCACTGTAGACTGTGCAGCACGTACACCTTGCAGCTTTAGATTGTACAAGGCTCTGCAGGACAGAGGTGTGCTTGGAATAGAAGGTCCTCCATTCAGAAAGCTGCTGAGCCTCCCTGCAGAGAACTGAAGTTCATGAACTTTTTATATATTCCCCATTGGCTATACATATTCTGCATGTTTTGCACAGACAGCATGGCCAAAGCCACATGTTCTAAAATCGTTTTGAAAAAGCCTGCAAGTTTGTAGCAAAAGACTTAAGATTAAATTTGGAAAATTTCATACATTTGCTTTAGAGGCATTTAAACTTGATAGTGGTTTTCAAACTACGTTTTGCCATCATGAGAACTAATGACATTTTTTTTAAAGAGATTTTTTCAGGTGATCACAGAAAATCAGATTTAAGAAAAATGTTACACATAATAGGATGTGTGACAAAGTTCAATGAATTGGCAACAACGGATGAGAATATGGTAGTGCTGAAGAAGGCATGTGACCCAAACACAAGGTTTATTAGACCTTCAAATAAGCAGCCTGACTATCTGTATGCTGCTTCCTAACATCTCCAGGTGCAAAACAGTAAATTGTGAAGTATTTCTGTTTTTCTAGATAGATTGCATTGTATATGCTAATACCATTGTTAATTTTTTTTTTCATTAGATTTCCATAGTGGTTGTTTCCTTGCTATTTTTTTTTCTTTTGTAGAAACTTTTTTGATTCTACTCTTCTACTCCACTCACAATCTATTGCCCAAGCTTATCAGCTTTTTCTTCTGTTGCTTTTTCTGCTAAATATTTTATCACTCTCTGTTCCTCTTTCTTTCCTACTTCTAACATACTAAAAGTAATCTGAATTAAGTCTATCAATCCTGCATGGAGAACAGGAAAAAATCAAAAATTCTCACTGATCTAGTTAAATATCATATGCTGATGGTCCTTCTTAACAAAACATGCTTGACTGTATTTAGGATGCAAAAAAAGCAAACCCAAAACCTTGGCACTATAAGCTATTCTGAAAAGAATTAGGAAATAAAAGGAAGATATGTGAAACACACAGATAAAAGACAAGACTATTCACAGCCCCATTTGCATTCTTCTTCTTTACTTGAATTTGATGAGCTTAAAAATTGCTCTCTAAGATGTACATATTGTGCCTGCATTATTCAGTGGTTTCATTGCATTGATTTATATTATAAATGTGCTTTGTAAAAAGATTTAAGAAAAGAATATACTATTAGACTTTAATTTGAACAGAACACTTGAGGAATCATTAGGAAATGAGGTGAGGTAAAGATAACAGAAAGGAGAAGAGAATTACTTGGCACTGGGCTGGGCCAGTAAAAGATGCAATTTCATTGATTGGCCTACAGGGTACTATGAACAAAAAAACAAATTTAGCTAAAACTGTCCCTGTGTACCCGTATATACTGTTTCGTCTCTTAGTGATATTGAATGGCATTATACTATCTACCTTACATCTTCTCTTTAATTTTAGCAAGAATATGAAGCACATCATGTCTCATAATAGTGATAATGACAGATAAGAGTTCTGAAAGTAATTGTGTCTTTGAGATGCCCAAAGTAGGACTTGGAGAAATGGTAAGAGCTTGAAACAAACCTTACACTGTGACTTTTACATTGTTCTCTCATGGCCTCAAATCTTGTTAATACAACAGGAAATATCCCATCATTTGCTAGAAGATGTTAACTCTACTATTTTGTTTAGTCCTTAATTTTCACTCAACATGAATCCTAAAACAACTGTGCTGTCCCTGGCAGCGTGTAGTGGTGCATAGTTTAAATATCAGCATTAGACTGAGGCATTAGACTGAGCATTAGAACTGCAAGTCCTTCTCTAGATGCATGCACCTTCAGGATGCATTCTCTCTTTTAAGGCTGTATCTTGTGCAGCGTTGTCCTTTTGTTCAGCTGCCTCATGCAAGGATTTCCTCAGACACCTGCAGCAAGGGCTCATGCAGTATTACTAGACTTTTCAGCCTGGACAGGGTAAAGTTTCTTTCCAGAATCACCTGTGCTTCTTTTGGTGGGTTAGATGCAAAAGAAATTAGACCTTCCCCTGGAAGACAGGTTTTCAGTCACTGAAATAGTGCTTGTAAGATTTAAGACCTGAATTTTTCTGCTTTCATCAAAAATGGGGCATAAGTCACAACCAGGGCTTTCCAAAGTAGATGCAGCAGGGAAAAAAAACCAAAACAACACACTAAAAATCTGAAGTAACTGGAGCAGGTATTGGCAGCTAAGCTAAAGGAAGTCCACGCTGGCAGTCTGTGTGGAGAGGGATGGTGGGAGCACCTTCCTTTGTTCCCCTCTCCAGACTTCAGTTATCTGTGTAAAGAAATAGGATCACCCACTCCACACATGGTCCCCAGTAGCAGCCAAGGTGAGAGGGTGGGAACAGGCTCTGTGCCATCAAATGCAGTCAGGAAAGAGCAGGTCACCATCCTACACAACTAAGCAAACCCACCTCCTGAGCACTCCAGCAGGCCTTTTATATCCAATGACCTAGTTAGCCCCAAGAACCAAGGCTTCCCAGCTCACACGCTAAGCTACCTACCCAATGCCAGATCCACACTGACCCTGCAGTGAGAACAGGCAGGGCTGCCTGTCCCAGGCTGTGGGAGGTGGCAGACATCAGTGGTTTTGGTTTCTGGCTCTGCACTGGTCAGGAGAAACAATCTCCTTCCCACAGCAGCGTCTTCCGGCATTTAGCTTGTCCCCATCTTCATCAGCAGATCAAGCCTACTGAGAGTTTATGGGTTTGGCAGCTCAGTGGTTAAGGTCCTCAGCATCTTCAGATTAAGAGGAGAGTGAACAAAGGAATAATGCAAATAAATAAGTTACTTGTGCCACTTGAAGTCAGCTCTTAAGGAGAAGATGGGGCTATTGCACTAGCTGGCTTTTGCTGCACTGAAGATGGTTTAATTTTAAAGAAGCGAGGTTGGGGACAGATTGTTTGTCCTGACTGTAGTGATATCTGTGACAGCCCACTCAAGTAGATTATTAATACGTTAATAACCCTGATGCTTTGTGATGATTTGTGGGTTTGTCTTTTTAGCTGTACACATTTTGTGAGCTGACTACCTAAAAAGGATAAAACAAAACAAAATCCTAATGAAAATACCAAGAAATCTTAGATAAACATCTTGTTATGTTGTAACAAACAATTTTTTACAATCATTCCTATGTAACAGAATCCCAGGTACTAAGGAAAAATGAGAGAAAGATAGTACAAGAATTTAAAGATGTTTGTTTATTAAAGTCATTAAAAGAAAACATTAATACTTCCAAGACAAAATAACTTTTGAATCTTTCACATAAACCACAGATATCTGTATTCCCCTGTAACTCAGTCAAAGGCTAATCTCTTTAAAATCCTCACTCCTGTCCATTCTTTACTGAGGCAGCAAAATCTGATTATTAACAAAGGTGATGGAGTGCTTTGGCACCCAGCTGCTGCAGCTCTGTTTCAAGTGGAAGAGAAATGGATTGGAAAGGCTCTGAGGAATACAGAGAGAAACTCTTGCTAGCATGAACACCTGACAATATTCAAAGCGCTTCTCAGAAAGACAGATGGCTAAGGGAGAAACTCCACCGTAGTCATGTAACAACAAAGAGGAAGCCTAATAAGAAAATGTCTGAAGTCATCCATATGGGTGGAGAAAATGAACTGCATTCAAATGGAAATATTGGGAGCAAGCAGTTTTCTAACAAACAACCTAGTTGGAGCTAACCCAGCCGGAGTCAGCTGAGCTCTCCCTAGGAGAAGGCGGAACACGAGTCCCCTTGGCGAGGTGGGGCAAAACCAAAAAGTTCAAGCAGAGGTTATGGCAACTCCTGGACACAAGAGCCCAGGTTGCAGCCTGTGTTTGAGAAGTGCACAGCTCAGCATGGGAAAAAGAGATGCAAGGGCTGCCCTATACCACTTTGATCTTCAGCTGACCAACTGACCCCACCCTGTCCTTCAGCATATGGAGCTCTCCAGGACTGCATCCCGCAGGCTTTCATACTGGGCTCTGCGTAAACTGAAAGCAGACGGCGGCATTATCTAAGAGCTACATGGACATTTCCCAACTCCCGCTCCGGGCTTGCCTCCCCCTCTGCTACAGTGGTTCTCTCTCCCTTGGCTCCAAGGAGATGACAGTGGCAGCAGGAAAATTAAGGACATGTTAGACATCCGATGACACTACCAACACTGCAGCACAGGTGGAGGGGAGGGCACAAGGTGTGCGATGTCTCCCCCCACAGTGAGTCGCAGCAAACTCGAGAAGTTCAAACGTAGGCTGCTGCACATTTGTGTTCCTTGGCAGGGTAACGCAGAGGTAGTGTAACTGGCAAAATCCTTTTACTCCAAAATGAGGGTTTGATTCTAGCTCTGCAGGCCCCAGACCGATGGGCCTGAAGGAGAGGATAAAATTTCCTCTAGCTCACTGATCCACTGAGAGTTTTACCTGCCAAGGAATGAGAAACCCCAGTTATTCTTTCATAAGGATCTGCACCATTATGCTGTTTTGATATGAAACAGGTTGTAAGTATGCAAGGTTGCCAAATTTACTACAGAAATACTCTTGATTTCTCTCAGTGGAGCTTACATTCCTAAATGAGAGCCTTATGATCACTACAGTATGAGCAGAAACAATCTAATTCTGCTGTGGTTCCGCAGCATAGAATGACACTGCAGTGGTAAAAACATTACAATGTAAGCAATAATTAATTTTCATCTTTACATTGGCTCCAATAATCTGTATGTTACATTACATTTGCACAAATATTGCTGGAAAAATTAAATTCAAAGCTTAACATTAGAGTACAATTTTCTTTGTCTCTGCAATTTTTGGAGCATGAAGGTTGCTAATTCACACTGTTGTGTGTCTCTTTTGATAGCAGAGAGGCTCATTCATGTCACTGCCTTGAATTTAAATTTAGATCGCTTATATGTGTTCATATTTTCAATTTATATTATTATATCCACTCCTGCTCTATTCTTTGCTCATTAGGGACCTCTGAACACCAGCTTGAGGAAGTTCTGTTAAATGAATCGCATGCCCTTTGCAAGAGCTCTTTGAATGACATGTGTAATTATCGACAATTAACAAGATGCTAATTATACCTTCAAATTATAATCCTACTGAGCAAAATAAAAATCCTTTATGGAAGAAAAAATTGTTAAAGGCACAACATTATATTAAACCAAATGACAAAAAGTTTGGCAACTTCCAATGGTATAAATCAAACAAACTGCTGAACACATCATGCAGCTTGCCAGAATGGCTCTCTGCCAATTAGCTTTTCACTGCATATTCAGTAAGTTGGGGGTGGGGGTGGGGGTGGGAAGAAAAGTGAAGGAGGAAGAGGATTTAACTGGTGTGTCACTGCTCAATCAATAAAAAATAATCAGAAAAGCTGTAACTATTTAGACTGCAGTGTGTGTTGTCTTACAGTTCCATCAAATTGACACAGAAGGAAGGTTTGAGAGATTTGAAGCTACAACAGCTTTAATGAGCTCTACATTTGCAAAAGAAACACAAAGAAAAGGGCTCCCTGTCAACATAATAATTTGGACCCAGTCTTGTAAATGATCACCACAGATTTTTTTTTTTTTTTTTTTAACATTTTGCATAGGCAATCTTGGATATTTGTCTGCACTCAAAGATGGAAATCTTTGCAAAAGTAAAGTGGCTAGAATTAAAACTGCATCCACATGCTTTTAATTTTTATTAGTTATATTTACTCGAAGTATAATTTAGCCTAAGTATCTTGTTCTTCAGTTCGTGCTGATCCAATAATTCCTCAAGGACATGCTTAGTTCTGGTATCAGACTAAAGTGATCACAAGGTTTTGTTGGCATGAATTACAAAAAATGTGTCCAATCTGTTGGAAACCTAAAAAAAATCCATTTGTTTTCTCTAAAAATAGTGTCCCTGTTATAGGGTAAACCAGAGATTTCAGGTACTACTATGACAGTTCTCTAAGATGCCTGGGGTTTGTACCACCTTCTATGGTAAAAGATGTGATGTAACTCAAGAAGAAACAAAAAATTTTACTGAGAATTCACCCAATAAGGTAAAATTATCAGTGTTTGCCTCTGTAAGCATGTCTGCATTCCTTGTAATTTTGGGCAATAAATGCTAGAAAAAGATGACAGCCTTCTGCTGTCTATATCATTGCTGCACACATGCAGTGGGGCATAGCTTTGGTTTTGTGGGTTTTCTTGTTTTGCTTTGTTTTCCTGTTGACAAATTCCAAAACATTTACAAACCTTAGCAGGAATGGTTTGCAGTTACTCACTGAGGTGTATTAGGTGCTCTGGTTGGCCAAAGTAGTGGTTGGGATATATGCCATGCGGCTTCTGGAACTGTTTTCAGGTCATGAAGAGTGATCTGCAAATACTGCAAGTCAAGCCTTTGCAAGGATTTCACAGGCTGGAATTCACACACAGCTGATTTGCCAACCTTCACAAATGGCTCATCAATAAGACAATTTGTTTCCAATGAATACCTGATCCAGCTGAAGTTTTGAAATTCAGAAATCCTTGGAAGTTTTTAACTCTATTCTTTATTTTGCAAAGAGGAGTTTCAAAGGCAATATATAATTTTTTAGCTACTTAAGAAAAAATCTCCTTTTCTGCAGTGCAAAAAGATATAGTAAGGTTCTTGTGTCTTGAGAGAAAGTGGAAACTACTTAGAAATGACTTCAGAAGACATGCCATCAGGAAAGCAATGGGAAATTGGATGACAGCAATTGTCATATTCCATCTGTACTTAACTTTTCATAACCTATCTTATCTAAATATGGAAAAGGAAGACATTGTTTAATTAAGGCCTCATACTACAACCATTTAATAGTCATTAATTACTTTTTTTCTCTATGAGAACACAGGGAAAAGCAGACTCATAATTAATCTAGATTTAAACATCCAAGAAAAGACACATCCTGATCTGCCAGGACTGTATGCAGCACAGTATAAAAGCATCCTATTACCCTGTAATCTTCTACTGGAACCTTAAGGGGCTGATGACTGACGATTGGCAACCAGATTCGTTTCTATAGCACTCAACACAGCAACTTCTCTAAAACATCTTTAATTTCTAGGATTCTCAGATCACTGTATACATCAACATAGTTTTCTAAAACATGCTAAACTTTTCTGATTTATGTCTCTTTGTTTGTTTGTTTGTTGTTGGTTTTGCTGGGGTTGTTGTTGTTAGATGATTAATCTATTCTTATGTGGTATGCCTGGATTGATAATGTAGGATACTAGGTTGCTACTTCTAGACAGACTTGTACTGTTTAAGTTTTCCAGTCCAAGAAACTGAAATAATTATGTTGGGCAGACCTTTTTTTCTCCAAACCCCATAGTCTTCTGTTATGGTAAGAGGAGGAAGTACCCTGACTTGACTTATGGGAATATGCCACTAAGCATTTGACAAAGAGCAAATCCAGGAAAGTATGGCATTAAGCAGTAACTGTGTGTCCTGTACACAGAGTAGGACATGTAATACCAAGAAGCAGGAGGTTCCTACATTGTCACTTCTGGTAGAAAGATAATGACTTCGCCTTCTAGGCAGGATTGGTCAGTGTAGGAAGATTTTGAGCTGTTTTTATGAAAAACAAATACTTTCCAGAAAATGAGTAGTTTCAGGTTGTCTGACAGCAAGAAAGCACTCTGAGAACCTTAGTGTATTCTTCAAGGATTAACTGAAGAAGACCCATCAAACCCAGGACATTTAGAATACTACATTCAATGTATAAAAAGTCATAAAGTTTTAAATAATCTTTCCAAAAGAGGAGGTGGTGGTGTAAGGAGGTAAAAAGTATGAATGAGTTAGAACATCAAATTTATCAATAGAAAAATAACTAAGATGAATCTGAAAACAGTTACCTCAACTACTATAATCAGGTTATTCATAAATTCTAAAAGCAGGAAAAGGAAATGTAGATTTTCTTCCCCCAAAAAGGAAATAAAACTGATGCAAGAATATAAAAAATAACAAGAAGGAAGAATGAAAATATAGTTAAATATAAAATAGTAACTGGGCAAGGCATACACCAAATTTTAAAATATTAGGCAGCAAAATTAAGAAAAAAAATTAGAGATCATTCTGCTAATAACCAAAAAAACTACTTTGGCAAATTCCATCCGCTAACAGAAATAAAAATTGTATTACTAGGAAGATTCAGAGAAATAATACGAAGTAATAGTATGAGCTGCCACAGTACCAGTTATACTATATAAAACCACAGGCCACAATACAGCAAAGCACTTAAACATGTGCTATGCAGTTTCCCACAATGATGTGTGGTAAATTGAATACATTTTCCTCCATAACTTCTTGTTTTATTAGTAACTTCTACCTTTAAGTTACCAATAGTTTTTCTCACAGCTTTGCTGCTGGGCCTGCTATGGATATCCACCTTTTCTAGGATTTTTTTAAGTGTATGATAACCAATAGTGAAGAGTCAATAAGGAAATTTATGAATTATTTTCTTTTTTTCAAGAGTGGTTATACTAAATAAGTTCCCCTGGTCAAGCTAGCATTTATAAATGGAAGGATGAGTTTAGGAGACAAGGCACTTTTACAGAGGTATCTACTTAAATGATAAAGCAATAAAGGAAATGTTTCAGGTTTCCCGCTGGAAGGCAACTTTGCAGAAAGGGTCTGGGGCTCCTGGTGGGTCCTGAGGTGAACACAAGCCAGCAGTGCACTGTCACAGCAAACAGCCTCCTGGGATGTGTTAGGAAGAGCATTGCCAGCAGGCTGAGGGGTGATCCTTCCCCTCTGCTCAGCACTGCTGGGACACAGCTGGAGTTTTGGGTCCAGTTCTGGGCTTTCCAGTGCAATAGAGATGTGGACATACAGGAGCGAGCCCAACGAGGGGTCACCAAGGTGGTGAAAGGACTGGAGCATGTCTGTGCTGAGGAGAGGCTGCGGGAGCAGGGACTATTCAACATGGAGAAGAGAAAGTTCATGATGAGGTGATGGTGGGGAGTAAAGAACAAGGAGCCAGACTCCTTTTGGTGGCACTCAGTGATGGGAAAAGAGGCAACAGGCACAAATTGAAGTACAGGATTTTATTTTTTTTTTTCACTGCAAGGCTTGTCAAACACAGGAAACATTACCCAGAGACATTGTGGAGCCTCTGTCCTCGGACATATTAAAAACCTGACTGGACACAGTTGTGAACCACTTGTTGTAGGTGGCCTTGCTTGAGGAGAGGAACTGGATTAGGTATCCTCCAGAGGTACATTCCTACATCAGTTGTGCTGTGACTGTGAGATGAAAATGAGAGAGACTTAAAGAGGACAGAGTCCTATTATGTCAGGTTGTCTTTGCATGTGTATGTATGTTTATATGAAGGGTAATCACCTGTAAAGGACTTTCACAAGTTTCTTACTTTTGTGGAACCTTTCCATTTACAGACCTGTGCGCTGAAAGGCTTTAGAAATGGGTTCAGCCAGTTTTCATATGTCTGAATGAGCAGATATCAGTATGTAGTGGTTTGGGTAGATTGAATTTCTTTTCAGACATTGTAATCACAAACTACCATGAAAACTAATAGGATGCTATTGTTAATCTTGAAGAGAAAGAGGAAAAATACGGAATCAGCAGGAGAAAGAAAAACAAAAAAAAAAGAAAACACAGACTTCCATGAGGAATCAAAAAATGCAGATGAGTGACAGAATGGTGCTGCTCTTTTCAGTTCACAGTGACCCTTTCTGCTCATTAGAAAAAAGCCAGAGAAAAGGTAGGTTTGTGACAATTCAAAGCTGGTACAAGTGACTAATCCACCTATCAACCTTATCAAGACACAAAATCAAGTTTACTCTCTTTAATGCTGGCTTGCAAACACTATCTGCAAACAAGGAAAGCTTTATTTATGAAAAAGTGATATAGTCATAACTTAAGATAATAAACAAAGTGTAATCCAGTAATTTTAGAAGCAATCTGTTTAACCTCTTTTCCTCACTATCAGAAAGTATCTTCGAAGTAGTTATTTCACTGCATTTTATTATCTGCCCATTGAACCTCTTTCACCAGCAGGAAAGGGACAAGAGCATTTTTTTGGTTTTATCTTCAGTGTGGTCTCAAGGGTCTGGGAGCTGCCTGCTGGCACTACTACCTAAGCTAGTCTAATGACTGACATGAAACTACTTGGTAAACCAGACTCACCAGACTACTCCATTCTTCTCTGGGATATATCTAACTGGAAATGCCTATAGTTTATCTCTTCTACTTCTCACCATAAAACCGATACATTTATGGTCACTTTTGGTAATTAATAACTGCTTGGATCTTTCCTAGTCTGTGGAAACTCAGTGTTACTTTCTTCCTCTCAGCATCCTTCTACAACCAAATAAAGTTTCTTCCTATTTAACAGTGACTCCTGAGGTTACATGCTAGGAACATTAGTTGACAGCTTATGCAAAGCAAGCTGTCTGGCGTCCCACTTCTTATTTGCAGCAGACAGCTTTTCCTTCTCTGGTTTGATCTGGAGGTTGGGGAATGCTTGGGCAGAATTTGCTCCAGCTCCTCCCTGCAATCATGCAGCAGGATTAAGTATGTTGTTCTCTTAGGCTCATTTCTGTAAACACTTATGCATCTGTCTAACACTTGTGGGTAGTTCCACTGAGATCCACAAGGGAAGTCAAAATGACAGAGGGTCAGGGTGTGATTTAGAAGAGGAGTGTATACAATGGTTGCTTAGATGCCCCTTTAATCTAGAGGGGGTAGGTGCCAGTTTATGCTTCCTCTAGTGGGCTCATGGATTGTTCTTACTCTTCCAGCATTTTAGGTGCTAAATTAAATATAGAATATTTTCTTTTTACACTGAGAGCTACATTAAATTGGTTGCAAAAGCAATGACTTAAGCTAAGCTGAACTCAGTAACTAACTGTTCTATTTAGGGAAGTAACTGGTAAATTTAAAATAGAGAGACCCTAATTTTCTAGAATTTGGGTGAATATTTCACCCTCAGACAAAGGAATGGTACAGTGGAAAAGAGCCAGACTACTTACTCAGTCATATGAACTTCTGAAGAGACTGCTGTGTAATCTGCTGCTAACTGAACCAGGAAAATGTGTTGACCACTTAGGAATCAGATATCAATTATCTCCATATGCAAACACCACATGTAACATTCCTCTGTCTCAGTGTCTTTTACTCTCCCTTTGCAAACAGTATTTAAACTGACTGCTTATTCTCTTTCATATACATACACATACCCACACGCATTTTTCCATGTGTATGTACATAGTATATGTATATTGCTAGTCAGACTTGCTTAGAGTTTCGTTCAGCTGTGCCATCTTCATCTCACAGCATTCACTGTGATGTCTTCACCAGTGTGGACTATTCTGGCATGATATTTAAATAACACAGAATCAAGAGAAAGAAGGAAAATAAATTCCTCTTTCAATATGAGGACAAGTAGTGTAACAAAGGAAGAGATGCTATATTGTCCCCACATGTAACAGAAATCCTGTGTCTGCTAGTACCTGAATAGCTGGATTTAGTGAAAAAGTATAGGAGAATTGGGAAAACAGTAATACATAATGATCTTGTAAAGAGTAACAAAGAAGATTAAAGAGAATACTTTGAAAATGGGAAAATACATAAAGAGCATTCATAAGGGTAACATATATCTTAGCATATGAGTAATATTATATAGCATCAAAGTTACTGGCATCAATTTAAATTATTTCTGAAACGTCCAGGGTGATCAAGGAAGCTCAGTATACTGGAATACTGAAAAAATAGAAGTAGACTGTTAAATAAACTTTATAATGTACATATACACTCACAGTCTCATCTGTTCTACTTAAAAACATCCTTTCATCTCTAACATAAAATACCTATGTAGTTCCTCAGATTTCTCAAAATGCTATTCAAAGACACCCACTTTGAAGTTTGCCTTAGCCAAGTGAAGACAGCTAATAACTTAGCCACCAGAAAGATAAACATGAGGTCAGAACAAAGACTGTACTTTTTTTTCTAAGAACTGGATATGAGGCTTGCACAAGGTTGTATGCTGAAATTAAAGGGTTTTTATTATCAAGCTGAGGGTGCTGAAAATAGCTATGGGTACTGTAATGTTTAGGTGGTAAGATGTGTAAACTGGGGCTGGTTACTGCTGGCTCCACTAGTGGTTTTCTTGATTTGAAATGATTGTGCTGATGGGAAGCACACTTGAGCAACCTAACTGTAAATGTAGACTTTTGGGGGTTTGGGGATTTCCTTAGGTTATTTTCCCTGCTTTTCAATTCAAAGTATTTCTCATCTCTCAACTTTTGAGCTCCTGCTTACCACATGAAGTCCTGCTGTATGCTCAGTGTGTTCCTTCCCCTCCTGCTTGAAGTTACATCCCTTTCCAGTCTGCCTTGAGCAGTTTCTTTTCCTCATAAACTTCTCTTCAAATACCATCCCTTCCTATTGCCATGCCTTATCTTTCTTAGTATAATTTCTATCCACTAAAAATACACAGAGCTCCACATGATCTTTCCTTGTTGTCTCTATTCCATCACTGTACAGGTCTCAATAATCAGATTTATAGGTAGAACTGGAGTATTAGAGAACAATGGGCTCTAGGGAAAGAAAGAAGCTTGAAACAGCTTGGGCAGTGTGGAAAGTGGAAGATGGTAAAGGGTGCACATCTTAGCCTGTAGGAAACCAGCAGGCTGTAGAAAAGGTTTCTTCTGTGTGCAAAATACTAGTACTTCATTCCAGTTATAAAAAAAAATCCTTTTTATTTTTGGTAAGAAATGGGAAAAGGAAAACACTGTACTCCTCAATACTTTATCCCACTACACCACCATGCACTTGAGGGCACCAGCTAGGATGAAGAAATCTTAGGCAATCTATTATTAGAACATTGACCATAAACCACCCTTTTCAACCTTCAAACCTTCAGAGAGCGCTGTTATTTTACTCATCAAAGTAATTTTCTAGCTATACTTGATTGTGCTTATTTCAATTACAGTCAGTCCTAGTAGCCTTAGCCTGCCAAGGATTAATGCTCAATTACTTACATGTTGTTTACATTGTTAAAATGTCTGTTATTGTATTTCCTTAATAAACAGGGGAAGAAAAGGCTTTTGAGATGTTGCCTTAGTCTGTCAAGTCAACACAAATGTAGGATATTTTAAAGCTGTTTATACTTGATATCATCTTTGCTGTAAGAGAGCTGTCTTTATTCTATTTTTGATTGAGGTTTATACTATAATCCTAAACACTTATAAATATATGCTACTAGAAGTTATCTGGCAGGTTGGACAATATCATCTACTTTTAAAAAACAATGGAGTTTGCTGTTCAAAATAACCTTTTTTCTTAGCAAAAATACTCCAGAAAGCTTATTCACATTATTTCAAAGGCATACAGCAAAGCTGTTATTGGAGTTTAGAGGCAGCCAGTTCTTGCTGAGTCAAGCATTTCTGGAAAGGGGGCTGATCCTGAGAACACATCCAACATTTAAATAGAGCTGTGCCAGCAGGTACTTTCATAATTAAATCTCTTCATTCTTTAATCACTATTCCTGTCAATCTCTGGAAGCTTATGTATTGCAAACATAAAGAATAGAAAACAGGTTAGTGTTTAAAGATAGTTTTTCTTGAAGTGCAAAACAGGGCTAGAATAAACATTATTTAAAGTCAAATGCTACCAACCTCATAGGAAACGTGGTGAGCAGGCCTACAATGTATTTTCTTTGTTTTAGCACAAAAAGATTCACAGAAATAGGTCAGTATGATAAAACATGCTGTGAACCTCCCAGAGAAATAGTCCACTATGAAAAATAAAAGAAAAAACCCAAGGTACCTCTTTTGTGCTGTGTACATGCACACCCCATTTATAAGCCAGAACATTCAGTCTGAATTCTAGGCAGGAGCATTACAGCTGTCCTGACTGTTTAAGGGTGTTTTGTGTGTGTGTGTGTTGGTTTTGTTTTGTTTTGTTTTGTTTTTTATAAGGAGAACGTGTACTAGCCTTAGTGCTTCCACAATACCCTTGATCAAAGATTTATATATGCACAGAGAGCCGGAATGCTAGAATTATTTCTGTTGTATTTCTGTTGGAGACCTTAGGGATATGTGGCTGGAGAGGACATTTGCATTCCAAGTGAAACACACCCAAGCACAGGTCAAGTTAGATGTAATTTGAATTCCAAAAGCCATAAAACAGCCTGTTCAGCAATAAGTGTGGGGGAAAAAGGAAGTGTGTCTAATGTAATCTGATATTGTTATTAAATACAACCCCTCTCCCTGTGCTTAAGCACTGTTGATATTGTGACATGAATTGACAAAAGCCAGAAAATTCAGCATTACACTGACACCTCATCCTTTGCTCATGGCTTTGTGAAGAGAAGGGGAAATAGTTATCACAGCATGAACTGAAGACGGTATTAGTCTTAACTCTGAATTTCCTCGCTCTTGGTCAGTTTGTATCACAAATGTAACTTTACTTAAACACAAGCTTCATTATAGTTTAACTTGGGGGAAAGAAGACATTATTGTAGCAAACGTGCTGGTATTGCTTGTGAGACCAAACAACTGCTTTTGCAGATAAAAAAAAAAAGTTTAAATGATTTTAAAAGAATGCTTCTATTCTAGCAATTATTTTTCTGTTGTAAATTTATACTTATTGTACAAATATTATTTACCAAATTGACTTCTTATGGGCCCTTATTGTCTATCAGGTAAATATATATTTCAGTACAGTGTCAAAACTTTCTATTTTTACATTATTTGTTAATTTATGATAGTTCCTGCAGATCTACATTTATGTAAAACTTCATTAGTTCTTGACTTTATAGGTCATATTGACTACAACCTATTTTACTTATCCAGCTGTCCCATGTGATTATTAAGGCATAATGATGATGTGTAATATTCTCAAGAAATTTAAAAGTAAACCAACTTGCTCATTCCCATTCTGTTCCTCAGCCAACCTCCCCCTTTCAAATGCCTGCACATGCTATTCTGAGCTATAACTGAAATACTTGTAGCAAGCATGTGCTTTATTTAGCTATATGGGAAAAATTCATATTTCACATAGACTAAATGATGTTTTAACACCTCCCAGACTTAAAAAAAACCAAAACCCAAGTAATTATTTAGCCTCTCTTTTAAGTATCAACGAGAAAGCCACCAAGTTTGTAGGCTAAATACATTGTACACAAATATAAGAGGTTTCTTCTGTCTTCATAGTAAAGCCCCTGAGTGGTGCTACCATATACCTCTGCTGCATTTCTCTTCCCATAGCTGTTTACTTAGCTCTGTATTAGATTAAAGAGGGGCAGGAGAGGGTCTTGAGCAATGACCTGTGCTTTTAGCCTTACTTCAACCACTGTTGTTCAAACACAACTGTTGTTCTCCCAGACATGCTTAGGCACCATTTTAGCTATAATGAGGGTCTGGGACCATTCCCAGTGGTCATTTTGGAGGTGACCACCCATTTTTCTGACAGAGAAGAATTTAACTTGTGGATGCCAACTATACTGTGCAATTTGGCCTTAAATACAGAACAGTGCATGCCACTGTCCTATAGATATAACCTAGCATGTATGGGCTCCCTCCATTTAATATTCTTTTCTTCACAAACACCACAGATGAAAAGTCAGGAAAGACTTATGGGTGATTTTCTGTTATCCCATTACAGAATTTATATACCCTTATCTCTCTCTGTGGTTCCATGAGCCTACATATTTGAATAAATAGATAAGTAAGGGTATATAACTTCTGTAATAGGATAATGGAGAAAATCACCTCAGGTTAGCCTCAGGTTGGAAGGGACCTTAGGATGTCATCTGGCTGAAGCAAGCCAGCTTTGAAGTCACATGACTCTGCTTAGGATACTGTCATGATATTTTCTTTGTTCATGGACAAAACCCCCCCAACTACTTTATTCTCTTTGACAATATTCAAACAAATTTCACTATCAGAGTAAACACTACCTGATGAATCGTTTTACTTCAAGATAGACTAACTACTTCACAACAAGATCTATTTGTGCCTGATACTCTAAGTTATGGCAAAAGGTGCAAACCAACATAGAACAACCAGAAAGAACCTTTGTGGCTGAATTTCCTTGGTGTGAGACAGTCCTCTTTCTGCAGTCTCCAAAAAGCATTTCAACTCAAGGAGAAAAAAAGAGAGTGGAGATTTCTGTCTTAATATTTTGTTTAGAGTCGGTGGCTCTGGAGTGGGGGAGCCATGATGCCCTTTGAAGGAGTCACATGAGATGGGTCCCTCTAAACCAGAAGAATGCCAAGTACTCTGAAGAAGAATACTTATTGGAATTGTTCTTGGTTGATATTATAAAGATGCAATTATCCCTCAGACTGCTTAATGTTACTCAAAATTCCATTGTTACACTGACACAAAACTTAGAACTGATCATTTTCCCTCAATATCAAATACATGTCTGTATAAGAAAACAGAAAAATATAAGAGTATTTTGTTTTAAAAATGTATTTTTCTTTTCAGAAAAAGTATTTTCCAATCACAAAAGGCATTGAATACAGTAGAAAGAGTGTTTACCTAACGTGGGTTCTTGGTATGATACTGAAAAACAGTATTAAAGAGGAAAAAAAAGCATAGGGTTTTTTTATATTGTTTTTTTTCCCCCCAGATCATCAATAGCAAAGTAATACGCCACTATGGAAATTTGTAGTTCACTAAAATCTGTGCTTCAGAATTCCTGAGACCTTTTATTTACAGAAACAGGTGCTGAGAAGTTAATGAAACCCATGCAAACCCAGTTATACACAGTATCATAAAAGCAGACAGAAACGAAAAACATTTAAATCACAGTTTTCAAAGTGAAATGACAGCAGATTTCTGAAGATGAGTGGCACTGTAGATGCCACTAAATACAATCACATTCACAAATACAAATAATGTCTTTTTACTTATACTGCCTCCAGCACTCTAGCAGTAGAACATTTCACAAGCTTTTGCTTTTTTATTCCCCAGTTTGTCCCAAGAGAAACAGCTTGATTGGTATGTAGTCTGGGTATCTGTTGTTTCTTGTGAACAATTTATTGTTGAGCAATAAAGTTGAAGAAATTAGCTCCTAATTTGAATCAGAAAGGAGTTAAGGTTTTCAAGCACTTGTAGCCCTTATAACAAGAGGTTTCAAAAGCCTATGAAAAGCCTATGGAGACTTTGTTGGCATCACAAAAATGTTCCCCAAAATTCCATGTATATGTGTGACTGTGCCTCTGTGAGTATGATCTGGGGGATGAAAAAAGATCCCCGAGTCAAAAATATTGAGTTAACCGATCGTGAATATCCTGCACACTTAGATATTTCTTGTATGTGACTGAAACAATACTGAGGTGATGGGTTGCTGTTGTGTTGATGGTGCTGGTCTGCTTGTTTTTCCAATGCGACTATTTGAACTTCCAAAGGCAAAACCAAAATAAAACAAACGGCAAAATATGGATGTTGAGGATCAGCTTAGCAGTCTGAACACAATGGCTTTTCATCACAGAGGACGTGGGAGAAGAGGCAGGTTTACACGCAGTGCTGCTGTCCTTCTAGAGATATCACTGCAATTTAGTTTGGACCAGTATTATCCAGCTGCTCTTCATCCAGCTGCTCTTCATCCAGCTTGCTGATTTGAATGAGTCCGTGAGTAAGATAGGAGTGACTGTACATTTACAGTAGAATTAAATAATGCAAAGTGGCTTTTCTAGAGATGGCTGTCATCACGCTGACATTGGTTAAACATTCAGTGAAGCCAAAATGGGCAATATTTGATAGTCCTTAGATGTCACGCAACAAAAATTGGAACCAGCTGGAATATTTCATTGCAGAATCAGTGCTCTCTGGGACTTCGACAAAGAGCAACAGTGATTAAGATTCCTGCCTACTGTCAGAAATTAATAATGAAAAATGAATATGATCATTTTATCAAACTCATGAGATAGATGTCAGGTGGTCAATGTGTTTAATTCACACAGGACAAAGTTTTACTTTGTAAATATTTCACTAGGTAAATGCAAAACAATACTAAATGTTTCTAGAAACTTTTTATTGTTTCAGTAATTTTTCTGAATGATCTCACTGCTTTTCTTTATTTATCATAACACCACATAATTTATGGTCATGTTGGCTTATATTTGACCATGATTTTCAGAGAAATTTCTTCTTTCCTGATCATTACCAGCTATTTCTCATGTATACCTTGGGAAAAAAAAAAAAAAAAAAAAAAAGCAATGGATTAATCCTAACAACATTTCGACAACTGAAAGTGAAAATTTGTAACATTGAGGCACACAGGATCTCTCTACAGCCAGTGAAGATTTTCCCATTCCCATTTCTAGACTCAGTCAGACAGACTTGTCATAGTATATTTAAAAACAGAGGCCATAGACTTATTAAACCCTATTAAATGATGGAAGAATTAGCCTCACACTACTAATGAAGCAGCTCCCATGAAAAAATTCTGCTGGCTAGGAACATTTCTTTCCCTTGCCTTCTGCAGAAAAAGGAACAGATAAAAGGAGAAGGATGGCTTTGTACTGCATGGTCCTTAGAGCTATCCATTCTTACCATATAATGTTATTTTCTAGTCTCAAGCTCAAAAAGACTATGGTGTTCCAGGGATTTCAAATAAAATTTCATCTGCCATTTGAACTAACATTGTAAATGAAATTTAGCTCCCCGCTTAACCCCCCTCAGAAAAAAAAAAAAAAAAAAAAAGGAAAAAAAATGGGGAAAAGAAGGGGAAAAAAAAAGGGGGGTGGGGAAAGAAGGGAAACAAAAGTTTTTTATAAATTATGACTCTGAGGAAAATCTCCTTCTGAATAAGGAGATGACCCTGCATGTGATGGCCTGATGTGGAAAAAACTGTAAGAGCATCCTAGTATATGATTATGGTCTTCTGTACCCCTGCTGCTGCCACTCTACCAAGATCATGAATGGATGAAACAAACACCATCATGAAGCACACTCTTGCCTGTCTGACTGAAAAGTCAGAAATGGAAGGGAAAAGGATAAGGAGAGAAAGAATCATCTCCTGTGCTCCAGTAAGTATGAGGAGGAGCCAAGTAATCACATAGAGATTTCCACTAGTTCAGAGAACTTCCTTCTTATTTGGGAAAAGGTGTTTCTGTTGTTTCTAACCCCATAAATACATCCTGGCCAGCTAACAGGGTGCTTGGACATTCAGCAAGGTACTGAACACTAGCAACAGAGCTGCTCATGTGTTCCAAGCAAAGCTTTTGCAACTCTTTCTGCAACAGGCCCACTGTAATCTGGAGTTTGTCTGGAGTTACTGTTCCTGCTGGCATATTGTTTCAATTCCGTCTTCAAAAATGAGAAGGAGAAACAAGTGGCTCCCTGTTGGATAAGTAACAGATCTACTCTGTCAGAAAGACTGTCTCAGACCTCACAGACAGAGCCAGTCTGGGACATCTTGCAAACTTTCCTAGACACTATCCAAAATATATGGTGCCCTGTTTTTAAGATATCACACTATTTATCCGTGCTTTCTGGAAACATTTCAGACAGACACACAACATACCAAGATGACTGCTATAAAATGCAATATTCTTTCCTCCTATCTAAATGAAAAATGATGGCAGCTCTTTCTTTGGAGCAAAATTAATGCTCACCAGCACAGCACATGCAGGAAGATCAAGTCATAGCTCAAATTACAAAGTGAGTGCAAACATAATGGGAATTTGCATGAGGGAGGGAAAGGAGGATGGAGATGAGATTTGGCCAATGTTCAGATGGGCCTCATCTCCAGAATTAAGCCTGCAATTTTACATGCATGTGCAATTTTTCACGTTTTTCTATGCTTCAACTGTCAGGACAATTTTTGAGATTACTTTTGGGAATGTAACACGCTGAGCAAAAAGCGTGACAGAGTACAAAATAACAAAATAACAAAAAAAAGGAAATAATTTTCATGTATTCTTAGTCTAACTGCTAATTTCTTTACCAGATTTCATTGTCATTATTGTATATTAAAATCAGTAACATTAAGGCTGGGAACAATTCTGTAAAGTGTCAACAACTTTGCCTACTTAGGGCACAATCAAACGAACAGGCTTAAATCCAGCAGCTGAATACCAAATGCTCAGAAGGCTTCATGTAAATGGGATGTAGGAAAAAGCCCTGTTATTACTAACTGCAACCAGCACACACTTCAGTTTGGAAGGAATTCACAAGCTATCCAGCCTGTGGACAAACTTAGTAATGGAAAAACCCTGTGTGGAAGTTCTGCAAACACATTCCACTTACATACAGGGGTTTTATATCTTTGTGAAGGGCGTATCATTTTCTTAATATTTATCTTAATTTGTTTTTCACACAAGGCAAGAATAATGTTTCTGTTCTTTAAAAAAATCAGGCTGTTTCATTATTTTTAACTGTTAAAAACAAGAAGTGTATTAAAATGCAAGCTTTCTCAGTGCTTAACTCAGGTGCCTAAGTGGGGCCTTCGGTATCCTTAAGTCTTTTATGTTGTCAATAGAGAAAGAGAAGCTCCCACCAGGGAGTGCTTCAGAGCAAGGATTAATTTTAGTGTTCTGAATTACTCTCTGGGAAAGACCCTTAGACAAATTCAGAGAAGGTCACCAAGGGTGAGCAATGCTTTCTGTGCAAGGAATGAGTAAATAAGCTCTTCAACATGGAGAGAACTAGCCAAGACGTGAATAGGACAGAGGCCTATGAAATCATGAATGGCATGGAGAGGGTGAACAGGGATTGGGTTTTATTTGTCTTCTCCACTTTATGAGCTAGTGGTCATCACGTAGCAGCTGGCAAGTTCAAAATACAGACAAAAAGGTAATTCCTCACCCTGGAGCTGGGAGGCTGTGGAACCCATTGCCATGGGGCGTGAAGGCTGCAAGAAGTTTATACATATTAAAAAGTGTAGTGGACAAGCTGGTAGAAGGGAATGACTGCAGCCTGTGAGACTTACTGCTATCTCTGTCTCAGGAAGTCCATAAAACAGGTTACTGGAGTTTGGAGAATAATCCAGGAGAAAAAACAAATCTGCCTTTGCCCCTTCCCTTGGTGCTACACCTGGCTGTTGGCAAAACCAAGTGAACCTTTGCCCAAATGCAGCTTGGATGCCCTCTTTACACATCTTACGTCCTTCACAAACTAACCTCCTGAGATAGACAACCGTGTTAAAGGCTGGAAGTAGACTTCATAGTAAATCTTCTGCATGAGAATGGGTAAACCCCTTGTAGATCTGAAGACAGATAACTATTGCAATACATTTCTAATACTAAAAAATAAACCCTGCGATACTGATGGAGGTTAATGCATTCTGTCACACTTTTCTGACAGCAACCCTGGAGACAAACTGGCATTCTTTTAGTGACCTTACTTTTAATGGGGAAATATCTGACACCAGCTCTGTTCCAAACATCTCTTTGCTGAGTCAGCACACATATATTGTATATTGGTTGTTCTGTTCTGGAGGAACTGGGAGGGAGAACGGGATTATTTCTCCCATCAGTCTTGGTCTTGGCAAACACACAGATGGGAAGTAGTTACTCTCTGGAAATTATTTCTCTTGAGATTAAAGCTGAGATGCCCAGGGAGTAAAGGGACAGTTTATGACTCTCTATTTTCCTGTATGGCTGGAAGCCAGGCTATGATCTGGACACAAGTTTAACAGTGTCTTTTCTCAGATAAACTCCAAACTTCTGCAGCCAAAATTTGTCAGAGTAAGAATAACAGTAAGATGAAACATTTCATATCTTTACATTTAAAGGTAAAGTTGAAATTAAAGAAGTGGGTTTGGATCTGTTTTCTTTCCTGAAAGGATAATGATAATACATTTTAATTGCTCCTGAGGTGCTTAATTGATAAAGTAACTTCCATCGGTTATGTTCTCTGTAGCAAATAGGACTCAGATTTGAGAGCCAGTAGGGCTAGATCACATCTTCAACTCTGTAAGTGTTTTGCTATGGATTTGGTTAGTTAAAAGGCTATCATGATTAATCTGAATTTAGGTGTCTATTTTCACAAATAACTACTGAAATTCATCCTTAGTTGAGGTAGCATTTTCAGCTGCTTATGACTAAAAAAATTTCTCTGAATTTTCAAAGAAACAGCAGCAATGATGATTTCTTTCCCTGTCAGCCATGGTGTAGGATATATATTTGCACATTAGGTAAAATTTTTCCATCTTGAAATTTTGGAATCACTGACTATTCTAAGTTTTGACATTTGTGTTGGATGAATGACTTCTGTAGCCAGAGGTGGAAAACTTTACTAAAGCTGACCAGTAAAATTATGGAAAAATAGAAATCCCATTAGGTGAAATTGGGAAAAAAAAGCCTTAGAAAAATGAATAGATGAATACTTTCAAAAAATTACAGTGTGGTTCTTCATATACGGGCTTCTTGAGGACTGTAGTACAACATGGTGGAGAAATTATGACACCATTTCAATAGGCAGCTGTGGACAGGCAGTATGTCAAGGCTGTTTTATTACCAACATTTTATTTTAGGTCTTGGAGTAGCAGGGACTAAGGACGCTCTTTCAGCCATAGAGCATGTTTGGTTCTGCATCTCTGAAAGTGTTAGACTTTCCTTGCCACAGTTCAGGGAAGGCGACATCCAGCTGTAGCAGTTAATGTGTAAATCTAGAACTGCGTTATTTAATCCCCTTTGGGTGAAATCTGCAACCCCTTTGTCATTTCATGTGTAATCCTTGTTAAATTAAACTGGATGTTTCCATCTTCCACTTTAATGAAGCTTCAAGGAACAGTTTGAAAAATGTTGACATCAAGAAACAAGTTGAGAGCAGGTGATGCATGTTTCTTTATGTGTTATGTATATAGAATGACACACTTTTGTTTCATGGCACTGTGCATTAACAAAATGTTTTTTAGTGGCATTAATATACACTATAAGGCCTTCCTGGGCCTCACAGTACATAGGAAAAACTAAATCCTATGAAGCCTTTGCCTTGGCCAAGTTCATTCATTTCTGAAATCATATACTTCAAGAAACAATTTAAACATCTTTCTGATTACACAAGGTAAAAACTGAAGTGATTATAGCTCAGAGCTTACTATGAATGAGGTTAATGTATAACAAGCAATAATGCTGAAGAAGGAACTGGCAGTAGTACCATGTGGGCTTTCTCCTGCTCTATGGAAGACATAAAATCTGGTTGGTATAACAGAAGTGTTTGTAATTAGAGTTAATGGAGTTAGTGGAGACCACAGGAGGGGGGAAAGTAGCTTTGATCCCAGGTGGCCTCATAGCAAGAAGTCTCACAGCAAGGGAGCACTCTGAAGTGGAAAATATCAGAGGCATTTGCTGCAAAACCAAGAAGTCACTGGTGAAAAATACGCAAGAATATAATTTACAAGCAGAACTAATTTGGTTTCCTATCTCTATCTCTTCAACTTTCTCCCTAGTTACAACATTCAAAATAAGGATGCGTTTGTTTCTGCAATTTATTTTTTACTAAAAATGCTAATTGGTTCTTACAGTTTAGACTGTCTTGGTCAGGAAAGAAAAAGGTAGAATGAAGACAAATCTACCAAATCATTCCTAAAGGGAAGGCAACATATTTATTAATATTATTCATGTAACAGTATTGCTTCATAATAGCTGAATTGTTCAGTGTCAGTTTATGGGGTTTTCTATTGTCATTGTTGCCTAGTAGTCACTTTTGGAAGACCTGTGAAATAAATACCGTACTTAGTCAATATCATATTGAGATTTCCACTCATTAAAAATAATAATTAGAGATTCTCTATGGTGTGATTATTCTTTTGTGACAAATTTTTTGAACTTTATCTAAAAGATTTAAAATTACTCCTTACTTAAAGCCTTTTGTGATTTACAGCATTAAACTAAGCAATCATTTCAGCATAAGCAGATGGGAATTATGTTTATAGAATGATTTTTTTCATTAAAAATAATCTTCAAACTTTATTTGCACTTACCTTTGTTTTCATCCTCCCACACCCAATAAATGAATGTATGTAAAAGTCTATCCCAAATCATTTGAGTAAAAAGGAAAACATTCAAACGAAAATAAAAATTAAGGAAAAACATGACAAAAAGTGATGAGGGACTTTGTGTTTAGCTGAGGACTAAGGCTGGAATGGGAACTGCTGGGAGGGAGGGGCATGCTGTTATTCCAAATAACAGAACTGACAACAATCCGCTTATCATTTCTAGCAGTTTACTGACATGATTACCTGGGTATTAAAGAAAAAGGATGGGAAGCATATCAAGAAAATTATGTTGACTTACTTCAGGGTTCCTCAGGCTCATAAGAGATTTTTAAAACAGGAAAAGGACCTCTCAGGTGGGAACGTTTTGAAGAAAGGACCCACAGCAATCTTGTAAAGCAGAAAAAAAATACATATAAGGATTTTAGCAGATCAAGACTGATGTTCTACAAGCAAAGAGATGCATGAATGTTGGGAAAAAACACTTAGATGTAGAAGCTGCAGATGAGCCCATGTGTATAGACACTTACCAGAGGAAACAGTCTTAGCTTTTATACTAGCCAGGAAGAGATGATCATAGGATTGGTGGGACACTGTTGGTAGCAATTCAGCAGCACAACTGATAGTAGAATGGAGAATCTCTTCGCTCCATCAGCAGTAAGTGCAGCTGCAGGTACATTGTGAAGACACGGCAAAAAATGACTGTGCTATGCAAAGAAAGGGTTTCATACACTTAATAGAACCAGTAGTAAATTATTTAGTTAATCTATAATATTGTTCAAAATTCCTAGTAAGCAGCAACAGCTGTAGAACATCATAATAGTGATAATTTTCTCAGAACAGTTCAAGCAGATTTTGAGTCTTGGAGGTGCTCGGCACTTAAAGAGTGGATTACATATAACCAAATGAAATGTTGGCTTTGGGAGGTGGAATGAAGGCAAAGGGAGTCTCAGTGCAATTAAATATAGCATCTTGAAGAAGCTTGTATAAATTTTTACACAGACTATTGCATTTTGTTCTCATGCTGATGACCTCGATATCCTGCATTAACAATACTCATTTAAGTATTTTAGCTTTATATTTAGTGTCAGAAAGGTACAAGAAAAAAGACGGCAAACAGGCTGACCTCAGATCTCTGCTAAATGCTTTAAGTTCTCCTCTGACATTACACTACTGCTGTCACACACACACAAAGAGATTTATGTCTCCATCCAATCCTTTAACTGAATTTATTAAAGATGGTATTTCCGGCTTAGTGAAAGTGTCTGCCAGCTCTGTCCATTCCCACACTTGAGCAGCATTTGGCAAAGATAAAAAGGAATTTATCAGTAAACTTTTTTTTGTTGCTTTCTATACACCTTTCACTCCCCCACCCCTTATTTTTTCACCAAATATCAACAATCTCTATGGAAAACAGTCACTTCCTTTCTCTCTGATTAACATCAGCAGTGAAGGAAGGGGAGGAGGGGGATGGAAAAGAGTAAAGAAAGAACCACCCAGTGCACTGGGTAAAACCTGAGAATTATCAATTAATATTCTGTTTTCAATTTGTGAACTGTGCTGTCGAGCTTTGCAGTCTTTTAATTGTATAAATAAAATAAACAAATTAAACGTGATTGACCATGCTGGAAAAAAGGTGGGGGGAAATTACAATCAGTAGAAAGTCTAGAAATGACAAGAAATTCTCGCAGCCATTAGATAAATTCCTAGGGAATTTGAGATTTTCCAAACATTTTTTGTACCCGGTGTTCTGATTCCAGCACGTCCTATATACTATGGCTTTGATTACAAATGAATCAAGGCTCATCTTTTTCTTGGGCCATGGCAAGTGCATTCACAGCGTTTAAGAAAGAAGGGTTTTTACATGCCAAAATTATATGTGATTTATCGCCTCATGGGCTCATCTGGATTTAGTTTTTGAGTCTGGCACCAGCTCCTTAATTGCTTTGGTCAGTTCATTCCATTTCTCCATTCTGAAGCTCCTCGTCTGCAAAACCAAAGGAATGATAAACACACAAACACACCAGAAGCCCTGACATTAACTTACTGGAGCCCCTTGGAAAACAGTGGGGATTCAAACCACGATCTGACAGAGCAATGGTGTTATCCTGCAGGATCTTGCCAAATTCCCATTCCTTCCACTCCTAGTCCCAGGATGTTGTCAGGGAGGTAATGGTTGAGGTCCCTGACACACTGAGGTTTTGCAGCTTTTTGATGCTCCTGACCTTAGTCCAGAGCGTAGAAAAGGGAATTCCACCATGTTGCCATCTGCCTGTGTTCTCCCCTCGAATAGTGTACAATAATTGCTACTTGCTGATAATGCATATTTGCAGTGCACATATTTGAATAGAGGTGACAGTCATAATGGAAAGTATAATTATTATTTTCCTTATATTTTAAGAAATATGTTCATAGGTTATTATAAACTGGCCTGTAATTGAAAATAAATACAATTTATTTTGTCTTATATGATTTTACTTTATTGCAAGTAAGTGGAGAAAGGGAAAAGAAGAAACATAAGCAGGTGCTGAGCTGCTTCTCTGGCTTGTAAAAAAATGTTCCTCCAGCAGAAGACCTACTGTTACTTTTATGCTTTCCAAGGAAGATCATAGGGTGGTGAATAAGGCAGAAGACAACTCCCCTTGTAGGAGAGAATTTACCAGTATGTACTTGGCCAAACCAGGAACAGGCTTAGACTTCTATCTGATAGTCCTGCTGGGCTTGGTGAGTTTGCTCTCTTCCAATCTCAACCATTTTGTGAGGCTGAAATGGTGGCAGAAGTGGGAGCAGAGAAAATGTCTTGGACTGGCTGGGAAAAGACACTAACACTTGTCCCCCAGTATTCTGCATTTTAATATTTTTTGATAATATTTTTTCAATACTTTAAGTGGTCAGTACAAAAGCCATGAAACATTTTCCCAGTGGCTTAGAGAAATAGAATAATATGATGGCAACATTACCAGGGTAAGAACCACCAGCACAGGCACCAGAAATGTGGACAATGACACTAGCCTGCAGACAGCATAACCTACATACGGATGGCTGTTCTGGTATCTGATAAAAACAAAACATCCTAATTTCTCTCACCCACAAAAAAAGTGTTTATCCTAGAGTAACATTTCCTGTGATCGCACTTTCAACTATAAATATTATTTTGTATGCTGATAGTGGGCAGAAGGAAAAATTCCTTTTATTCTGGAAGATAAGAAAATAAGCAAACATAACTCTTCTAATAGTTTTTTCTTTATATGTCCTGGATTTGAAAGAATGTAGCAGATGCTTTCTCTCAGTTACTCTTTATCAAGAATATTACATACAGATGTATTTTGGAAAGTTTATTTTTCTTTCAATAGAAAACAAAAAGATGTTCCATGGGATGGGGAACACCTCTTTCAAAGCTTGATGCGCCAATATTTTAGTGGTCATGGGGGAATTTTAATATATGAATTGACAGCTAGGAAAGAAAAAAAAACAAAACCAACAAACAATCCCAGGCTATATATTCTTTGTCTGAAAACATGCAGGAAAATTCAGAAGTTATCTTTACAGCTTTAAATATAGTGAGATTCTCTGTTGGCATCACACCCCCAATTGCCAGGCTCCTTACTTCTACTTGTCTTGGGTTCATTTGCCTGGTGCAAGATGCTGTTGATCTCTCTGATGCATTCCTCTAAGGTTAGGATTACTCTCATTATCCAGGCTTCCCCAGACCTGTCCTTCCTTTCCACTCCAGAACACTGTTTGGATGGCATTTGATGTTCCTGAATATTTGTCTATGACTGACTTTGGCATGTCCAGGACAGCAGAAGATGCCAGGGAGTGGGAAATGCCATGCGTCCCCACCATAGTCCTGCTGCCAGAGCAGAAGCAAGGAACCGGGCTCTTCAAGAGGTACTGTGCTCGCTGTGGGGAAAGCATCAGATGCACCCTGAGTAACTGTACAGTACCCACAGAAGAAGCCAGTGCTTCTGCAAAGCGTCATGTGTGTTGTCCCCCTCCTATCTGGGTCAGATAGGCCCAGCTCTGCCTGGACATGTCAGACTGTATGTGTGCAATCCAAGTACACACATTCATTTCTGTCTGGCGTGTCTTAGGCAGCCATGCCTGAGGTGCCAAGGCAACGTGTCTCAACTAAAAGTGATGGAACAACGGGCACATTAAATGGCATGTCAAAACCCCGAAGGAAATGCTTGGCAGAGTCAGGTGTAGGCTGCCCTCAACTTCACACTTGCAACTGGTCACTCCTTGACTGCACAGCTGTCACTCATCTGAGCGCTGTGGTCCTTGTGCCCTCTGTGGTCGAGGCAGATATCTGTCCTATACACCCTTTAATTCATGTGCTGTTCTACACTTTGAGTACACAGATATTCGATGACTGGTTCTTTTACTTCTTAAAAAAGCACAAATTTATGCTAGCTTCTATTTAGAGAGGCTCTTCAGAGTCTCAGAAAAGAATTGACCCTTTTTGTGCTCTCCACATGAATAAAAGGAAGGGCATTTACAATTATAACAAGGAAATGACCATTCTCTAGTATGAAATGAAAAATAATTTTTTTCCTTTGAACACCATCTGTCCCAGAATGTTCTGATGGCCTCTTTCATGTGTGAAAATATCAAGTGTAATAACTAAGTGTTCTTCTTCAAGGAGTAGCTGTACAATCTCAAAGAAATAATACATTTTAAACGTGATCCAAAGATGGAAAGATCATTGGTAAATATACATTCTTTAGGACTTTATAGAAGAAATCTGTTAAAATCTTGTTTCAATTTGCCTGAAATACGATCTTTTTAATGAAAAGTAATCTTGCATTTTAATACAAAAACCTAGTACTCAGTATTGCTTCTGACTACTCCTTTCTTACTTCAAGGATGTAAAACTGAATGTACTTATAACTAGTTCGTCTCTCCCTCCTCATCCCCCAACACACGTTCATAATATAATTCGTTCAGTGAAAAGACTTAAAGTTTTTTTTCTATTCTTTTTTTTTCTTTTTTTTTTTTTTAACACAAGGAAAGCAGAAAAAGCAAAGAAAAGCATTGAATTCTCATCTCTCATCACACACTAGGAGGTAAATCCTGTCTCAGAGCTGGCCAGCCTGCCCGGAACTTTGGTAGATAATTCTGGTAGTGGCACTCTGCACGGGCTCACTTCCCTGTGCAAAAGGAGCTGCTGCTTTTTATGCAGCTTGGCAGACTTTATTGAGAGAGCACCAGGGACAACAAGCCTCAGTTTTCATTAGTTCCCACCTTACAGCAGCCCAGGCCCATTCAGAGCCCTGCTAAGTCAACTAGAAGTCTTTTGATATCGGAGCACATTAAAGCCAAGTGCCCAGAGAGAAATCATACATTGAATGAAAAAGAGATGGGGGAAAAGGATGAAAATAATTACTCTGGAAAAATGTACAGCCTGTTCTATGACATTTTCATGTGACTTTCTTCAGAGTGAGAAGTGAGCATCTTGATTTGTGCTCATTGTTTTGGTCAGCCTAGGCTCTTGTACCAAGAAACTGCAGGAACTAACTTTCAGAGAACCGTGAACGTCATGATCTTATTAATTGCTTTAACATGTGTTTCTTTTACATGTCTGAAGCCAAATGCAATTGAAAGTTGTGGTTTTGGTGGCATTCCGGAAAATAAAGATGATTAACACTAAGGACAAAATCTTAACGAAATATAGTGTGGAGGAGAAGCAGTTATACAAACAATAATTCTTTCAGACTGAGTTACACATTTCTGAGAATGTGTGAAAAATGATTATTACAAAGTATATTTTGAAAGAAATTTTAGTGTTTATTGGATGGGTATTACACACCCTTTAAAATACAGGCTATAAATGTTTTGATGTTGTGAAGAAATTTAATAGAGAGAAAATCACAGTTCTGTAGAACTTACAACACTCCTATAAAAAGTACTTTAAAAACTACATGGGAACAGGGTTCCCACTGACTTTCATCTGTCACATGCAGAAATTTTCTAAAAATGCAAAACAGCCGAGAATAAACCAGTACTTACCAGTCAATGCTGTACCTAGAAAATATATATTATGGTCATTAAGGATATTTCATATTTATCATGTATAGATGCCTTACAGAAACATATTTTACTTGCTTTGTCAGTCATCCTCTCCTTGTTGTTTTCTTGGATTTTTTCAGTATGTCTGTCTGTGCTTTTTCACAGACAGAAAACAATTAAGGAAAACATCTCTTTTCTCATCTGTTCTCTAGTGAGAATTGTGGGTTACTAAGTAGATAGATGCTTCAGAAACAAAGCAGAAGATTGCCTAATAACAGCACGCTTTCTTTAGAAAAAATTGTGCTTCCTGATTTGTCTGCATCAGAAATGTTGCAAAATAAGTCTTTTTTTTCTCTGATTCCACACTGTTTCTGCTTTCTAACTATTCTATCCCGGTCACTTCTTCAAAAAGTGTGTGAACAATACACATCATAGAGATTTATATTAATACATTAAATCACCTTTAATGTTTGCAAAAAGCAGCTTCTGCACATAGAATTAAATACAACTCTGACTAAACATTCAAGCAAGACTTGAGATATTAATAGAAGAGCAGAAGTGTCACTGACTGGAAACTCAGCAGGCATGTGAATAAATTGTAACATGCAGAGACAGAAGAAGTTGCAGAAGAATTCTTTATGAACAGGGACTGTCTTGTTTGTATAGCAGTCAGCACAGTCGAATATCACTTTTATTGGGACTTTTAAGTGCCTCAGCAACATCAGGGAGAATAATAAAAAGAATTACAAGAAGTATAATGTGGGCATACTAAACCTGTCAGTACCATGCAGTGAGATTCAGCAGTGTTTATTCTTCTTTCAAATAGCAGTGCTTAGCAAGTAAGGATGCATGCTCCTCCTTTCTGCTAAAAACAGGAGAAATAAACTCTGCAAATAATTGAGAATAAGAATGTTATTATACTATGGGATATTTTAGCCATTAAATCATAAAAGCACGTCTCTGACACAAAGAGAGTTGTTATTGAATGAAAGAGGGAGTATTCTAACAGCAGACTGCCATTTGCCATCCAACAAATGTGACTGCTGTCAGCAGGGATTGCCAAGTGTTTCAACCCCCAGCTCCAGCCCCCTCTCCGGGCAGAGGGCAGGCACACAGCCAGCATACCCCAAGTCTAGGGCTAGCTGCCTGAAGCTGACAGCACACACACAGCGTGGCTGGAGAGCTTCAGTAACTGTGTGTTTGCAAGAAGGGACCACTTTGCCAGTTCTCTGTGTTGGGTGTCTGCGTGAATGATGTGGGCAGCCCTGTCCCCATGTGTGTATCCTTTCAAAGCATATAGATTCCTGAATATAGCCCCAGTGAAGGGTTCACAATTGAGCCCGTTTTGTTAAGATTAACAAAACAAGTCAGAGGGCCTGTCTTTCATTACCATGACCAGTTCCTTATTCTGCTTTTCAGGGTGGAATTTCACATGCACTTTTCTAGTGGTACCCATCCCACCCACCCCCACACTGCTTCTCTGTTCCCAGCAAAACCATCTTAACAGGTGAAAAATTTTCAAGAGTTAAACCTAACTGAGCTAATTAAAAAAAAAAAAGGGGGGGGGGGGGAGGGAAGGGGAGGGATAATGAGTGGGATCATTTTCTGCTGCCTGTACCTCCTGGGTCAGCTCACCATGTGGTCATCTGGGACCACAGCTGGTGTGAGGGAAAGACAGGCACACAGCCAAGGGCCTTGGTTTCAAGAGGGAATGCCATTTTGGTGGCACAACTTGTCACCTCAACTGTAGTGTGAAACCTCACCTTGGTTTTAATGGAGCTACATGGTAAATTGTACAGCAGTATGAGACAAGGAGGCAGAACTCAACTTTCAGAAAAGAAATGATTTGCTGAGAAAATTTCCAATACCTGCTATTGGGCATTGAAGAGAAATACAAATTCCTGTAGTTCTGAATTCTTCCAGAACTAGGGTTCACTGAGCTGTTCTGGAGTCAAGTTGTTTTTTTGTACAAGAACAGGGTACCACCCACTATTGCTAAGGCAGCTTTAGTGTTGTCTTTCTTCCATTAAATGATATCACTGCTTGGAAAAAAGCAGGTATGTACAGTTCATAAATTTTATAAAGCTAAGAAAACAAACACACAAATAGTACAGCATTTTCTAGAATTACAGAGCAATAATAGAGAAGACGACTCAATATTCTACATTTGCATGTTAACAAGGGTGAGTAAAGAGTTATCGCTACTTGGAGCACCAAAGAAATATGAATGTGCGTAGTCTGTACTTCTTAGTTTGATTTTTGCACCTTTCCTGCTTTTTGGGAACTGCTACAAGTTAGGACTTCAAGGGATTTAATCAGAAGGAATTTTGCTTTGCATGTATGAAAATGCAGGTAACCTCTAACGCATATCAATGCAAAAAACTGACTCTTGTACATCACTATTCCCAAAATCACTATTAGTATCTGGAAATGTGATGGAGCAAGAAGTCAAACTGTACCTTCAGATGAAGGCTGAAAGGAGACAATGTGTCGTTTAATTTGGAGCAGGAATCTAACAGAGTGGTGTAGGACATAGATATACTTCGTTTTAAGATTTATTTCTGAAACTATAGATCATAAAAAGAATTTAGGACAGGAAATCATCTTGTCCCAAACTCTGTGCTTTGATCCAGTTACAAAATTTACAGCAAGATTAAAACCAAAGCTCTATGAGATTCCAAACTCAACAATATAAAATCTGGATCTGCAGTCCAGTTTGTCTGTTTAATTACTTAGATTCAAGCCATCTTATTAAAGAATGTTCAAAACAGCACGAACCAAACCCTTAAACCTGTGCTTAGATGCAAGATTTTTAAGAGTTTATGCTTGGTATAAACCTTTGCCTCTTTTCTTTCCATATTTATTAGCAAGGACAAACCAATTTAATTTCTGCAAATGAGGGTTCATTCATAGCTCTTTACCTTGTGCCTACAACACATAGTATTTCAAGACAGTCTCCCACCTGTATGTTAGACTAACCTAGGGGTGATTATAGCTTCCAGGTTTAGAGAAAATGAGGTGCACTCAATCCAATATGGATAAACCTGCAACAGCCTTTAATATTTTTTTGGGTTTTTTTGTTTGGGTTTGTTTTTTTTTTTTTGTGGAAATTGCTGCATAGCCCCGAAGCTGAACATTTCTTGAAGTCTGGATGAATGCCATTAGGCAAAAAGACCTTCCAAAAGCTATCATATTTTTGATATAATAAAAAATAATACTCTTACACAATTACTGAATATAATGCTAGTGTGTAGGACTATGGTGGAATGAAAAAACCTCAGTTTCACCTGAACTTAAATACTGCCAAACAGTACATCACAACTAATTTATTCTATGCTTCACTCACAACCAGTTAGCATCTCCTTTGTACCTCATCATAGCACATGCCTCATTTGTATTTCCATCCACCTCACTGGGAAAGGCACGCCTCACAAGTTGAGAAGCGACACTATAAAATGTGCTCTTTACATACACTTAGCTTGATTGTTCCCATTCTTCCCAGCCATATCAGAGTTCTCTGGTTTAGATTAATTTCCCTAGTTACATATAGTGTCTTGTAATTAAGTGTTTTAACTTTTTTTGGACTGAAAGTGAAATAAGAAAATGACCTATATCCCCATTCCAAATGTGTGGGTGGTGTAGGAAAAAATATCTCTATTTTCACTGGGACATGCGTTGCCTTTCCCTAGACCCCTTTCTAATCAGCTGGTAAATGACTGATTTACACATGCAGCTGCAGTACGTTCACTAAACAAAGGCATGTTAGAAGCTGGTATGATAGAGGAGACATCATGACCTGAATGAGTGGTCTAAAACTGGATGGAGTAAGACATTTCTACTTCCTTACTTCTGGAACAGGCTTCTCCTGTAAGGAAGCACATTTGGTGCATTGGTAACTGCAAAAATAGGCAGACGTTAAATCCAAAAATAGGACTAGAGTGTTGAGCAACAGTATAAAAATAAAACGTTAGCCAAAGAAAGTTAGTGTCACCCTACCGTCTATATAAGCAGAAAGTCTCCTCATGGGAGGAAAACTGAAGTCAATCTCTTGCTCTGAAATGCTATGGAGGAAACTATCTCCAGCTTATGGCTACAGAGGGAGCCTAAGAAAACTACCTTCACTATGTTTTAGAAGTTGACTTGAATTAATATTGCAATATGTCATTAGTTAAATTTTAGGCTCTTTTGAGTGGACTACAGAACCACGCAATTTGGTTTCCTGTATTGTGTCTGGGAGTATGCTGGGTGAAATTCTTCACTGTGAGGGTGGTGAGACACTGGAATGGGTTGCTCAGAGAAGCTGTGGATGCCCCATCCCTGGAAGTGTTCCAGGCCAGGCTGGATGGGGCTGTGAGCAACCTGGTCTGGTGGAAGGTGTCCCTGCCCATGGTGGGGGGTTGGAACTAGATGATCTTTAAGGTCCCTTCCAACCCAAACCATTCTATGATTCTATATACTAGCAAAAATGGCAGGGGGCTCGCTCTTCTACAAAAAAAAAAAAAAAAGTTCAGTATTGGTAGCAACTTCCTTTATAAAGAAGTAGAAGTTCTAGTAGGAGCATCCTGAGAGACATTCTCCACTCCAGAACACTTTATGCATCTCATATTAAACAGCCCTTAGGAAATCTCACCTTGGATTTAATGTAGCTGGGAGATGAGATTTTTCTTTTTTTCCAAGGAAGTTCTTTTAATTATTTAACTAGGGTGTTTAGCTTCAACTTGTGCTCTTTACTCCTGCCCTAATTACTTCAGAGTTATCTTCTGTGCAGTATAGGAACTTGAAAATATCTTTATATTCCGGTATCAAGCCAGAATAATGTAGTAGCTTGCATAGTCACCTGGAAAATAGAAGATGTAAATTCTCAAATGCAGAGGAGAGAGTTTAACCTAGATTTTTCAGATACACGGAAAAGTGAACTGACCACTAGATTACTATATAAATGTATTAAGAGCAGAACTGTGAAGTGTTTATTTTTCTGCACTTGTTTAAAAAGAAAGTGTCATCATAATAACATTTGCTCAGGATCTTGTTCCTACAGACCCACATTAAATGTATATGGACAGTATGTTCTAACTTTTTTGAAAAGAGTTTCAACAATTGCCTGAAGAACGACTCTGTTTTGTCCATTAATGCAAACAACAATTCATCAAAGAAATGTGCAGCTCTGGTAGAACTGGATTGGATTAAAACCATAACGATTTTTTGGAAAGCATTCTTGGATAATGCATTTTAGAAGGCCAAAGGAAAATGAGGATTATCTAGAGACTTTCAATTGTCACTGATTTAGTTAAACTATATAAACATTCCTCCTTAACACTCATAATGAACTGTTCCAAAATAAAGAGGTCATTTCACCTTTGAGATAGTCTGTGATTAAAAAACCAAAACAAAATGCTTAACCAATCTATGTTTCAAAGGATTGTAACAAAATACCCATGGGATTTGACTAAAAGAAAAAAACCCTAGAAATAAAGGTGGGAGATGGACAAAATCTTACTAGATTATAAATATCAGTGACTAAAAAATAACATTAGTTTTAAAGTAGGAGTGAAAAAAACCTAGACACAGCCAATCTTGGTCTCACTGAAATACAATGGCTCTGAGAACTAAGGTTACCATATGTCTAGGCTTCCCTTGATGCATCCTTTTTTCCACACAAAAAACTAGGGAAAAAAGTAGGATTGTGTCATTTAAAGATGAACAGAACATAACATACGTGCTGGAACACATACTTTTTGGACATGAACAAATGCACAGCATATGCGAATGTTGCAGAAACATGGCAGCTCTATTATTATAGACATAATTGCAATTAGGATGCAATAGAATATAAAGGCACTACCTTGCCATCTTTGTCCCTTGCTTTTAGAAGTGGCAGTAACATTGGCTGAAGTACCTCTTCCACTCTCATCTTTCCACATAAGACCTCTGAGATACTGAAAGATACATGGGATGCCATTCTTTATTTTTAAACATCTCCCCACCATCTTTCAATACTTACACTTCATTTTTCAATTTAAAGACAGAAGTTTGAAACCCCAGAAATGGATAGGAACAGCCTGATGAAATGGGATACATATACACAGACATTTATGCGTGCACACACACATGTGCACAGGTTTTTTACAGAAGGAGGATCCCAATGACACACAAAGTGTATCTTATAGGATATTTTGGTCTAAACATGGCAGGGTGTAGGATTTCCATACTTCAAAAGAAGAATGGGGCATGCATTTAGAATTGTCTTATTTGGATAGAGAAATCACAGCTACGCTGGGCAAAGCCTTCCTCAGCCGTCTCAAGTGACCATGAAAGAAATGCTATGGTAAATGTGTACGTAAGAGATCCCAGCTAGGTCATCAAGAGCTCACGACTTTTTCTGAGGCTCCAGTTAGGCAAATCAACAACTCAGATGGGTCTCTTCCTAGGCAAATTTAGCCAACCTGCAGTGCAGAATGTCTAGGTGATAGAGAGGCATGAGCACTTCTGACGTGGTGAGCACCACATCTGCCTGGCCTATGTTTGAAGCCCTCCTGTATGTCCATTGGAAAAAGGGTCATAATTGGCTTCAGGGAACATGTCTCCTCATAACTGTGAACAAGCTGCAACACAGTTGCTAAGAATAAAAATCAAAGAAAATTCCTGCCTGCAGGTGGGTAGAGAAAGGAGGCAAGGTAAATTCAGTATGTAAGAACTAAATTGCTTTCAGAAAAGAAAGCAGGACAAACAAATCAAAGAATAAAGTGGATTGAAAGAGAAGGCTAAGTTGCCGAGGTGGCTGTTCAGAACCTATCCACGAATTACTCCTGAGTGAGCGGATGCAGCCTCAGTCAGTTTGTGTCAGGTAGGGACAGGACATGATGGTGATCCTGTGGGTACTGCTGAAACTGCCTTCAACCCAGAGAAGTACACATATGCTTATGGTATGAATGTGCATATGGACAGTCTTTTGAAGGAAACTGAAGCATTTCTTAGCAGACAAGATCCTTGATGCATCTAGTCTGGCATCTTGCCTCTGGCAATAAATCAGACTCAGTGTTTCAGAAACAGCTTCCAAAATCCTATAGTGTGTCTGACCATTCATGTAATATGAAATGCAAGTAAGTAACAGGGAAATGCCTCTGTGATCTTTTTGTCAATCATGCATCCTGGATCATCAGTTTTTTATTGCCCTTGTCTTAGCATGACATCCCACTAATCTTGTTACTGGCAATAAAATTAGTCCACACTTAAAAAGATCAGTTTATTACAGTTAACTCTGACCAAATGGTACCTATCTCTTTTTATTTATTCTATCTTTTTCTGATATAAAAAAGCAATACACTTCTGTAATATAAAAAATGACAGGTAGGGAAAAATCACTTGAACAACCTCAAACACTCTATAGACAAAAGAAATGTTTCATCAAGCATCACTTCTTTTTATGTGTATTCTGATGCAGATAAAAAAAGGGGCTGGATCAGGTTTTTACACCATTCTTACATTAATCCTTCTGAGCTAAGATTTTTAGCTGATACACTGCTACAAGTACCAGAAAGCAGAAAAAATATGGGGAAGGTAATAAGCTCCAAGGCCAAAATAAAGAATGAAAATGCTCTGAAAGATGTTGTTTGTAATTTCCACACAAACGAAAACTCCTGCTGTAAAAAGATACAATATCTGTAAATACAATATACAGCAATTACCACTCTGTAATGACGAAGTTATTTCTTTGTGTTTTTTCTGGCAGAAAAGTGCTAATTTGTCTTTCCACATCTGATACAAAAGCCAGGCATTACTCTTTCTAATTTAGCTACAACTCCAGTGGGAAAAGAGGCCATTGAATAATTTTACTGCATCAATATGCTATGTGTATAATATCCATATCACAGACGCAATAATAGACACAGAAAAACAAGTGAATATACCTGAAGTCTCTTCAGTGCCTTCAGAAATTCCTTGAACTACTGAAAACACATTGTTTTGTGAAAAGCACCACATAATGCGCAGCACTGTGTATTTATTTTGAGCAGTTAAGGTGAACAACTAGCAATTGCTTAGTCAAACTGATGATTCAAGTTTTCAAGAAAAAAAATAACCTTGAAAAATTTATGTCATCCCACAATAAGGTTTCATTATCAATTTTTTAGCCTTCTTTGTTATCCCTCTCCTAAGTAGTGTAGGCTGATTTTCAATGGAAAGGCAAGATAATTTAAAACCAGTACTTCTAAAATTGCACATTGAAAGTAAGGGTGTCAGCATTTCCAAAATAAAACTTTGTTATCCTGTCAAGAAATGTTTCAGCACTGTTAACGATCTTGTTTTCTTTTTCTTCTAATAATAGAATTACCTAATAATTTCTCTTTCAAGTATTATACCCAAACAAAATTTTATTTTCGATTATTTAATTTTTTTCTTTTAGTCAAAAAATTACATAACTGCAACCAAACCACCATGCTTCAAGTCATGTCTGAATCTAAATATTTTTCCCCCCACATGCTAAAGAGGAAATTTCTTGCAAAAAAATGACATACTTTTACTTTAAGGAGCAAAGTTTGTTTTAATTGTTACCTACCACCTGGGGAAAATAATTAATGATAGAATATTGGAATCTGTGTGAGTGAAGTTGAGGAAACGGATGTTACTGTATCAGACCAAATGGACACAAATTTTTCTTTCATAGTATTCTTTCAATCTGCTGGTAGATCAATCAAGTAATTTTACAGACTAATCCCATTTTGCATCTTTTGTAAAGAAATTCTCTTATGTCTTTAGACATATTTATAACCCTTGTTTGGTACTGTCACTGTCAGTAACATTTTGTGTTGGCAAGGTGGCAGAAAGATGTGACAGGTGGTGATATGACTAAGAAAAGCAAAAGCAACAAGTTTTAAAAAGCCAAACTTCCTTTACTCACATCTTTAGCTGAAGTGATTTGGGGTATGGATCTAAACCCACCTCTCATGCATATTTTGCAATTCCAGAATAATTAAGAAACCTGCACAAATGGGGATATTTGATTGTAAGCCACGTATTCACCCTTCAGTTTTAATAGCTTGGAGGAAATAAAGTCGTTTATCTAGCATAACCAGTTTGTGGCAATTGATTCTGTGGACTCTAGTATCCCCACCCTGTCCAATGGTGCATTTCCCGGTCTTTTTTCTCTTCTCTTCCAATTCTACAGCAACAGGTATGGCCTAATTCTGGCAGGACATGAGAGGATATGAAGTTTGCCACCAAACATCTGGAAGGCTAAAAGGTAATGGAGAGGACACAGAAAGTGAAAATAATTCTGTTAATTTAATATTGAAGGGTAATATGTAATTGGAACATGTTGTTCAAATACAGCATTAGGGCGAGGCATTTAACACTCTGCAATGGTTCTGGGTAGGAAAAACATTTTTCAGAATAAAAGTGTCAGCTATTCTCTCTACTAGTCTTCTTTTGCTTAAAAAAAAAAAAAAAAAAAAAGAAAAAAAGAAAAAAACCAAAAGAATCCAAGTGGGTTTAGTCAGATAAGAGTTTCCATATGATTTGTAGGAGCTGAAGAACGGAATACAAGTTGTGCTGAAATGGATTCATCAATCTGTCAGTGTTACTACTAGTGACTATGCAGCATTCCCTCTGTTCTTGGTGCAGTGGACTATGATATTTTATTTTATACATCATAATTTCAAATTCTGAAATGCCTAATTGTACACCATACGTCCAGCAAATTGACCTGCACAGCACTGAACAAGCTGTCTGATCTCGTATTGTAAGATCACCCAGCAAGGTAAGTAAAAAAAAGTTTGGGAAAAACTATGTAGTCTCACTTGATTGCCCTGCTCATAACAGGGAAAAAGGTTTACAATCTACTGCCCTTTTGTTCTGGTCTCTGAACACTTCTATGCTCAGCAGTCCCCAAAGTTCAGTGAAGCAGTGGTGCTTGTGCTGATTTCATTTGATTCCTTCTGCAAGATTACCTTAGCACATCTGGTAAAAATTAGATAAACAGATTAGATACAGTTCTGTTTTCAGTTAATTTCTTGAAGCCTCTGCCCTCGCTTGTCTATTGCAGAAGAAAGGCATAAATTTCTGATAGGAATAGAGGTTCTCATTACTGACTCCAGTTAGGGATTGTGCAGCCAGTGTCAAGCCTAATAAGATTTCAAGAACTCCAGGTCCATAATTTGTGACAATGGCAACGCTGCTGCTGATGCACCTTAGCCAAGAGCACTGCTTGTCCCATAATGAGAGGCTTTCTAATCCACAGAAATATGCCACACACTTGTGGTTTTAGTGAAACTGTACTGTAATCAGCCTGACCTCAACTACATATCCTCTGTATTATGCTATGTAAAATTATTTGGTGGTCTATAAAGCAGGCAAAGAACTTAAAATGCTCAGGCATTAATATCTTCCTGGCTTTTAACTCTTTAATGCTGCCTTTTCCCCCCTCACTATGAGACACCTGGTAGCTACAGTAGGGCTACTTTAGGAAAGCAGATAGAGAAGCAGACATGCCGGTTTCATTGACACCCTGCATCTGGCAGGCTGCACTCAATAGGAATAGGCAGGCTTTACTGTCACTGTGTCTAACGGGCGACAGGAACCATGAAGTGGCGATTATCTGTGGCCAGCACTGCCACCTGCATAGTGCTGAAGAGGGACGTTTCACACTTCTGAGGCTGTGCCACATCCAACTTCACGTACAGACAGGACACCACTGTTTTTTGGCAGTTGAGAAAAATGAGTATCAAGAGTGGTAATAAAAGCTTCAAACATCCAGCCTGCCTTGCTAAGTCAGGTGTTTTTGAACAAGGGTGCAACATCAACGATGTATGAAGGTGCCACCTTGGCAAAGCCTTTTGTTCCTCCCTTTGCTGCAGACCTGAAGACAGAGGCAGTCAGGAGTTCCTGCTGCTTGCAGAGGGCAGCCTCTTGGCTGTACTTCTCCCTTGGAGTACTCTGGGAAGCACTTTCTGCCCCAGTGACTTTAAGGTTTCACTTAAATCCATCATCTCTGTTTCTTGGGACTTCAGCTGACTGGAGTGAGATCCACTTTTTGTTTATGACATTCAGCTGCTAGCTAAGTATATACATGTGTATGTAGATGTAATCACACACACACACATATACATATAACAATTACGTTCCATTTAAGGTGCAGTTTCTGAGAATATGTATATGAAACATGAGGCTATACTAGGTCTCACAGTTGCTTTCCTTGATTTTCACTTAATAAAGAAAGCTCTGTTTATGACTTCAGCTATGAACTGTCTGTTTCCAAAACAGCAATGTCCTGAGTTTGCACAAAGTCTAAAATCAGAACCAAGTTCTGCTGACCTCCTGCAGATATCCTTCATAGCATAACATGAAAATGAGAAATGTACAGACAGAACAGAAGAAAATTCATCTTCATTTTATTCAACGTAAAAAGAAAAAAGAAAGAAGACCAAATCTGGAATGCTAAATATTAAAGGCCAAGGAGGGTGCAACTGACATGATTTAAAGCTGGGGCTTCAATTTCAAAATGCTGGAAACATTGGCAAATGAAAGCTTAAATGAAGATAATCAAGAGCAATCAGGAAAGGGCCAATTCCCTCCAGAGAGAAATCATGGCAGCTTCTAGGCCTACAGTGTTGCCTAGCTGTCACAGCAGAGAATTTGGCACATAGTCTTTATAGAGTGGGAATCCAGAAAAGAACAAAAGTAAGACTTCTGAGAACTTTTATAAAGCTCCCTGTTCTTAGGAGTTTTGCTTACAAAAAGCATTAAAATGCCAAATGTACCTATTTCTGTTCACCCGATCTATGTAAGCAATGCAAGCAAGACACATTTTTGGTGCTGAACTTTCAGCCATAATTTCCCATTTGAACCCTTATATACTTGTATGTGTATTTTTTATATATAGTGACAGTAAAAATACATAAATATACACATATAGATATATATGCCTGCCTAGGTAGGTGCTGACTCAGACAGAATGCAAATCGATGTCTATGTTCTTTGCTGCTGCATTTTCCTTTTTCATTTCACAATGATGAGTTGCACTTTGGAGCATCATATTAATGCATACTGGAAAAGCGCTGCACTATAAGATAATTATAATCATTACTAGTTCCTGGTTCCCTAAGATGGCTAATATCTTTTCTGATTTCTGAAAATATTCTGACTCATAAGAAGAACTTTTAATACTCTTAGGTTTCAGACAGAAATGAACACAGCCATTAAATTAATTACTTATTTTACAAAGAACAAAGATTTTATACTTTTTATGCTACAGCTGACCTTAGTTCTCTTAAAATGTATTATGCCGTTTAATCAGTCATTGAGTGGACAGCATCTCACCTGCAGCTATTAGAAACATTTTGAAACAGAACAATTTTGCAGCTGCAAACTGTGGACAGTAAATAAACCTCTAGTGAAAGGAATGATCCCCATTAGAAGAACTTTTCTGGACTTTTTACATCTGTCTGATCATTTCTGTTCCTGTGTCAAAGCTGATCATGATATTGCCATCTGAAGGTCATAAGGCTGTGCCTGAGTTAAATAAACAGCACATTTTCTGACTTAACATAAACATCTCATCCCCACCAAGATGAATGTTGCAGTATCTGTGCTGGGTGTGCTCTGGCTCAGCTGATACCCCTCCATTCCAGGGCGGGAAACGACAACAAGGAAAGAGAAAGTAACATAATTGTTTATTCACCTCCCCATAACTTTTTTCTCTCAAAATAAATAACATCATTTGACCTTTCTCTGAGACAATGTGGAAATTAAGACACATGATGATTTTTTTTGTGCCTTTCCCTTGAGGTGATGGCAACCACTATTCACAACACGATTAGACTCCCTTTTCCCTAGATGTAAAGCCAGCCATAAAAGTAATAAAGCTTTCATCCCAGCTCACAGAGTAGTTAACCCAAACATCTAGCTAATTAGGGTCTCCCCCCTCCCCGCCCCCCCCCCTCCCCCCCACTTTCTTCTTCTTGTGCCTGGGAACAGTTTACAAGCCTTTTACAGGAGGGAGCATGGAAATCTCTGGGGGAGAGCTTCTCTGCTCTGAGCATGTGCGCAGGCACTGACGGGGAATGTGCAGCCTCTGTGGCGGCTGTGCTCATCGCTCCGCTCTGCCTGCACCCAGGGTGCACACCATCCTGCTGCACGAAGCTCTGGCACAGCAGCTCATGAGATGAGGGAGAGCTCTGCTTGCAAAACTGGGAAGCAAAACATTGGATTTTGGGGGTATAATACTAGGCCCACAGACAGTGCATTGGAAAGCACGCATAGTGTGCAGCCTTTATGTGATTGTACAGTGACATTTGTTCTTGGATTCTTTCCAACTGAGATTTACATCAGGTCTTGAAAAAGATGGAGAGTTGTAGCCATTTGCAGGCAACTGCTCAGCTGTATCACAGGTTATATCTTGTTGAAAAGCAGGGAAAATCAGTGTTAGACTGTACCAATTCAGTATGTTGACAGCTGAGGAAAGGACCCTTCCATTTTACAAACAGACTGGTAATTAAAGCAAAGCAGTAAAAGAGCAAAAGGAGGATGTATTCTGAGTGCCACTGTACTGGAGATGTTGCGATTTGAAAAATGCAAACTGTTTCAGAGAAAAAAAACCCACAGAAAAACAAAACAAACCCTAGAAAACTGACGAGAGCATAATCTGAGGAAAAAAAAGAAATCTGCTCTGCTAGATAAGACCCAGAAAATCTTTCTAAGATAGAAAAGATAAGATTTTAAGACTAACAGCCTTGCTTTCTGTTCTCTGTACTGGTTCAGATTGTTGGATGGCCTGTTGTCTTCCTCACCTGTCTGCCATTTGATGTGCTGACCACTGACTTAGAAATACACTGTGTGGGTCTGTTTGTGTTTGCTGCCTTGTTTGTTTCACAAGCCCTTGATGTAAATCTGGCAATTCCACCGTTACAGGGAAGATAACATTACTGCAAAAGACAGATTCCTTCCAATATGAGCTGATGCTGCTTCAAAGCAAGCCCAGTGTTTACTGGGTGTAGGTACTAACAAATCATACTGTATTGGTGTCCTTTTTCCCAGCACATAACATTGGGGCAGCTGTGTGGCATCTGTAATTCCAATTCAGTGCAGGTCCACCAGAGAAGAGTTTGACCAATCGTGTATGTATTCATTCAAAGAATAACATTCCCTAAAAATGTTTATGGGAACTATTTTAATCACCCTATCAAGTTAATACTACTGGCAATTCGTTTAAAGAAAGGAAATACCATGTACAAAATATATTGGGTGAAGTTTTCTGGCTTGTATTTTTCAGGAAGTAAATTCTGGCCTTTAAAGTCTGTGACTTCATGAAGATGGAATGATTCTCTTTCATGACAGCACACATGTGTTCTTAAAATCATCACAAATGCCTGGCTTTTATATTTACAATTTCCTGAGAACTTGTTTTTCAGTAGTAGAATCTCTGCAGATAACCTTGAAGTGAGTACAACTCAATTTTACTTTAGGGCTTATCAGATAGTCTTTTACAGAACTTTCTGCTTCTCATCATCCACAGCTTCCACTCATGGGTTCTTGCAGGCTTCACAACAGGGCATTGTTAAAAATTGGAATTTTTAAAAGTTAAAAACAGGGCAATTTTAAAAATTGGAATTTTAAAAAGAAAGCTCAAACAAGCAAACAACAGCAACAAAAAATCCTGTCATTTCTTCCTTTATGAAATATTGCCCATAATCTGAAACCATGGTACTTCTGACTCCTAGCAGAGAGCTGAACTTCTGGACTATTTTTATTTTTGGGATAAAGGTTCCGACCCTTTCAAGTGCTGGAGTTTGCAGGGGACACAAACTTTTACCAGTCTGTAAAATCTGACAGTAGCTGATGACTTCCAGAAAGTATTCCGCAGTTTGAAATATTGAGCTCAAAGGAAAAAAAGCCAAGTGTGGCTGTGCTGAAGAGCTGAAGACAAGATGGTAGAGTAGGTTTCTTACATGCTGAGTTTCATTTGGAAGCTTAAGTTAACTTTGGCTTGGTTCACTTCATTAACTTTCTGTGTCATGTATGTGTGTGGTCCCTCGATTACCTAGTAAACTACAGCGTTCTTGCTACCTTTCCTCTTTGGACTGGCATCCTCTCCAGCCCACTATTACAAACTTCAAATGGGGTACTAAATTGCTTTTCCTTCTTTTGCAGAGGTATGGTTTTCATCGGTAGATATTGAATCCTTAAATTCAACAGTCTTCTTGGAAAACTATTGTCAAGATGGGAACTCAGGTTTAGATGCTCCTTGAAATGATAGCTGCCACAAAATAAAACAACATGATCTATCATGACAGCAAAGGGAGATCATAACTGACTTTCACTGAGTGGAGTATCCGTTCTTTATATATGCCCACCATATAGAAAAATTATTAAAGTAATCCTTTAACATAAATTTTGGAAGACTGAAATAGCAGTAGCAGCACACAGTACAATGTTACTCGGTGACTGGCCTTTCCACTGCTACTGCACAAACCTGGGAGCTGCCATATACTCATGACAGCTAGGTCATTGGAAATGGCTTTGACCTTTGGGATGCACAGACATCCCTAATAAAAAATTTACAACAGCCTTAAGCACCGAAGCACTATCTGGTACTCTGCCATTTTATTTCGGTTGTGAATTTCTTCTGAGCTGATGCTAGCTAGACATTTTTTTCTGGAGAGAGCAGCAAGTTCATCATTGCACATTTCACTCCTGTACAGGATGTCACATGTTCCAGCAATGTTGCTCAGGGCATTTTCTATTTCTTTTTCCTGCACAAATAAACCCCCAGGGTTTCCCCCCATTATAAGAAATGTTCAAGACAATCCCTCGGTGGCATGTTGGTCTATCAAACCCCCACTTCTGCCCAGTTGCAATAAGAATGAAATGCCAGGATAGATGGCTGAACATGAACCAGGAAAATCTTCAGGGATGCAGAGTAGGTTTTGCTATGCTGTTGCAAACCACTGGAAGACAAGCTGACTCCCTATTCCATCTATTCATCTACCTGGAGACTATATATCTTGCCAAGCCAACTGCATAAAGCTAATCAGCCCTGAAACTAGGCAGTAAAATATTTGAAGTTTCAAGTGTATTTATGAGATTATGATCAGGGAGGGCATCTATTTTGCTGAAGCCCCCTTTTCCTGTTTATGCTCCATTAACATCCTATGCTCTTCCCTTCTGAAAGCCTTTCATTTTATAGAAAACATCCAGCCTGGGACAAATCCATTAAAAAAAAAAAAAAAATCTTAATTGTGAATTTCATATTTTTTATGGCTAGATTGGTGCTTGTTGATGGAAATGCTGAAATTTCACTCTGGAGTAAAGGTCTGAATTCTGGCTAGTATAACATTTTTTTGTCTGTTAGCGCTGACAAGACTGAACTTGGCAGTCTTGCAGAACTCAAACTTAACACGTGAGCATATTCTGGCATGCATGGAGGTGAGAGACTGAATTCTTGCAGGCTGAATTTCCTGTTTTAACTGTGAGAAGAGGGAAGGGAAGGGCAGATTCATTCACATTCATACGACGTAGCACTTGCCCCAGGACCCATGCAGTGCTGCTTTGGCCCTGGGACAGTGTGGATAAACAAAGGGCTAGGATACTGAAACAAAGCAGAGACAAAATGATAGCACAGACAGCACCAGAATTGGCCAAAGGTGCTTGTTCAATCTGCCTCTACTGGTTGGACATCCAAAATTAATGTGACTGGGAATGATAAAGGCATAATTGGAGTTTGAATGCTTCCAGAGTCATCGGGGGAGGCTGTACGTGAGGAGAAAGGTGACCTGGATAGCTTCTACATTACAGATGCCCAGCACACTGGGTTTTGGCTGGTTTTGCATCTCTTTCTGCTGTCTGGCCTTCCTCCTTCCCCCTCATATAAAATTAAGAGTATGCTGTAGCTAACACTTTCTGCATATTAACAGGTAAAATCTGACAAGGAGCACAAATTCATACCATGTCAGAGGGCTGTGTTGTAATTTTGTGGTCAAAAGCCACAGACGTCTGTACCAGAGTAAAGCTAAATCAGAAATGTGATGTTTTTAAATACTTCATTTCCCTTGATCTTGTTTGTCACATCTCACCATATCTAAATGCAACTTTATTTTTTCACCTTTTCCACAGAATCTTGTTTATTGAAGGATGAAGTTAAATGTTTTTAAGAACAGAACTTAAGAAATCTGTCCCATGTATCTCTAGCACAATGCTCTGTCTGTAGCAGTGGCTGTAGGAGCTGTTGAGGAGACCATGTGAGCCTGGTTGCTTCCTGCAGTCCGCTGCCTCACACTCCTTCGGCATTCCTGTCTGCCATGCCAAGGATCATATGTCCCTGCCTCATCCATTTAATATCCATGCTTTAAGGCACCTATTTGAATGTGATGACCTTACCTGCCTCTCTCAGCTACCTGTTGTGGACCTCACTCTCCAGAGATTCACTACCCATAATGGGAAGAAGTACTGTTCTTATTTCTTCTCTCAGCTCCTTTGTGCTGTGGGAGCTCCTACCAAGTTTTATATCATGGGGCTCATCGACCACCTCCACAGTTTCAAAACATTTGTCAAAACCTCCCTCACCTGTCTCTTCTCCAAATATGAAAAATCCTAGTTTACCTTTGGAAAAAAAACCCAACAAAACCCAAACAAAAAGAAAGATCCAAACCCAACCCAAGCTCCGTAACAAAACCCAGAAACAATAGTCTTCTACACATGTTTTAAGTGGCACTTACCTCACAGTGGTTTTACAAATGTGCAATTTCCTTGATATCGTATAACAGCTACTGGTTTTCTCTTGTGTAAGAGACAATATTCAGAGCTATTATTTTCACTAAGATAATTAACTAAATAGATATATCTGTAATTCAGCAGCAACTTTAATATCTTCTAGAAATATACAGTATCTCTTTGGGTATTCTCTTCATTTCATCCTAAAAAGTTAATAGTGTCATGTTACATTAGGAAAAATATGGTGCAATTATTGACAAAGACTTCATAAGAGAGGATGATAACAATAATACCTAGGGGAAATTTCTGTTTCTCTAAGCAGAGACATAAGACAATAAAATCAATGTGATATTCATTGGAACAAAATAGAAGAATTTTTTGCAACAGCGTCTGATCTTCATCAGAGTTTTTTTCTCTTTGTTTAAGATGGAAGTATGCTTAGGGGAAAAGCTGGATAAGATACTGGCTCTGGCCAAAATGTGTGTAAAAAAAAGACTTCTAATCAGCTACAGATTTTCTACTCCATTCTCTGGAGATGAGTGGGGACTTATAGAAGCCTGTTGTGTCCCTATAGCTTCATGAAGAAGGATCTTTTCCCTTGGTCTCAGTGTAGCTTTCCAACACAGATATGTATGAGTTATGTATGGGAAGAGTGGAAGTACAAATGCTTTTGCAGCTCTAAACAAATGTTAGAGGGGGAGTTACCACTTGGACTGACTCAGAATTTAATGTCTTCACAGTTAAGTAATCCTTAGGAAAGCTTGCAAAGTGGGGAGTTAAGGTTTGCAATACTCACTTTACAGATGGAGAAACTCAGGACATAGGTAATTGCATAAAGGAAATTACTGCAGAGTAAAGTTGGCTGTAAATTACACCATGCCGTACTACTTGATAACTTCTGTAAATCAGGCAAAAAATTTTGGAGATACTTAGCTACACAATTCATTAGGAATTTCAGTCTCACTTTAGCAAATGTTTAGGGTTTTTTTCTGTTTTACAGACACTTTTGAATTTGTAATTTCAGTAAGAGCTATGCAGTCGGTTCTTCTTAAAATTTTAACACACCTTCCTTTATGTAATATGTGCAGCATTGTACATATTACTGGTTCCTCTTCTGCATATTTACAACAAAATTCCCTCATGTCCAGCGTATGGCTTGTTAGATGACTGAGAAACCTGTGGCAGAGGCAGGAGCAGAAGACAGAATTTAGTGTCTAGTCCATCCTTCATGCAATTACCTACTGCATGTATTGCACCTGTGTTCAGATGTATTAGTATTATTAATCACCAGTTTAAAATAAAATAGGTAAAGAAAAGTGTGATGAATATTTATGGCATATGACAGGTTAGCTTTCAACTGACTCTCTTGCAAAACAGTAGCACAGTCATATTTTTCATTTAATTCCTTGTGTCAGTCATTGACTGAGCAACCACTAAATACCAAGTTGGAAACATTAATGGTTTCAATGATAATGGCCTTTTCCAGAAAACAAGCATATTCCTGCTCTTTTTTCCTGTGTTTTGTACATATAAAAGCTGTTTTACTTAACTACGGTTCAGCTGAGGGAGTTTCATTTTGCATTTTTCAGAAATGTGCTCCTTTAAAAATTACACTTTTAAAGTGGGCTGCTGTCCATTGGCCCATTTAAAAACATTTGAGGCAATGCATTATTTGCTGCTATAGATTAATGTTTGTGGTTGTTCCCCCCCAACCCATTTTCCCAACAGCTACTCAAGACAGTAGCTACATAGTTATTAACTATTCATGAGTTACTCATATGACCTACTTCTAATCGTTATGCCTTATATCAGGCACAGCTTTAACATGGAGAAGAAAGGGGCTATACTGAGCAGTCCAGCCCTACTGCTAATTAAGATGCTGCTTGTAGCTGGTTTCGTGTTTTTATTTCAAGCCTCCCTTGCTATCACACCTAATTGAGAGAGGCATGTGTTAAGCTACATGTTTCAAAGATGGACACTAAATGCAGGAGAGCTCGAAATGATTAATCAAGGGAAAGCAAAACAGGAGAGAAAAGGTGGTTACTGGAAAAATCCAGGAGCCAGATTCTAACACACTCTGGAGCTCTTACAGTGATAACTCAACAGCATTGTCATTGTGAAATTATTTTTATCTCATGAATTTATTTGCTTTCCATCTTGAAACCATATTGGGAATTATCAGTTTTCAGTTCACTCATCTGTATAGAGGTGGATTAGGAATAATAAAACAAAAGCAAGATCTGAACTTCTGACCTTTTGATGGTTGCATGCTAGTCAGTCTTTTCTGCTTCCACTTTCTCCCTCAGACTATTTGGCAATCTTTTTTTTTTATTTATTTTTTTATTTAACCAGTCTTTCAACAGATGAGCTTGCAGAACAAAAATGTTACCATAATGGCATTTTAAAAATACTACTGGCAATTGCTGATATGACAGTACTTCTTTTCCTTCTCTTTCTCAGATGGGCAGAAACTTGCCACCTTTTCTTTTTTTTCCTAAAAGTTTCCTACCACATGATGCTGACACACATAACTTTTTTTTTTGGTAAGAACATGCTGAATCTGTTATTTTTAACCCTTTTCCTATTCTGAAATAAAAATGAAAGCAAATGACAATCTGCAGTTGTTGCTCTGCCTATAATACATGTGGCTTGCTAAGATTTTCCCATTACAAGAGTTTAAGTCCAGGCCTGCTGGTACTCAATTAGTTAATGTCCCTGCATCTGTAGGCATGCTGATTTTCCCTCCCAAAATACTCTAACCCACCATGCTGACTTATGAGGTCAGTCTTCTACACGGTGGAAAAAACTATGTTTCAAATGCTAGGGTGAAGAAGGAAACGAAAAGAGATATTCCACTTTCACGACAAGTGACCCAATAACCACGCTATTGCCCAAGCCATAAACACTTTTTCCATAGCAGCCATTTTCAGAAAGCATGAGCACTGCTCAGTCTGGCACTACACTGCAGGAATAGCTCCTATGCCATGGGTCTTCTCGTATGAAAACCCACCTAATGGTTTGGCTGCCTAATACCTGTCAGAAGGAAGTAACCCAGATGCAGTCCTTTCCAGGGTTTTCTATTGGTGTGCTTAGCATATAAACTTTCACATGTACAAATCTTCTTCAGCTTTCTGAAGAGACCTACGGGCTTTAAATCACCACGATAGGGTCAGGTGTTGTACTTTTATGGGCCTTGACAACTGTCTAAGCATCGCACATTTCATGTGACTTGGGTTTGTATGTGTTGTTACCACAACAAAACTGTTGTACGCCATTCAGGCAGCTAAATGTTACTTCAATTTTAGTGAAGTTGTAAGCATTCTGCTTTATAAAATACCAGGCTTCTTTTGCAACACTTCATATTTCTGTAATTTGGGTTCCTGGGAGGCATCTCAAATAGAGTTCCTGAGCTAAGTCCTACAAATAGCCACCAGTAGTTATTAATTGAAAGCTTGAGCATTGAAATTCAGACATTTACTGGAGAGCATTTGGTAAATTAGTTGCCTGTTGGATTCTCTGTTACTATAATAATAAAAAATGTGAATGAAGAAATTGAGCGTTAAACTGATTGAGCTAGAAAGCTGGACACTTTGTGGTGGTGGGTGGTTACTTCTGTCTCCCCCTGTGGGCAATCTGTACCTGAAGAGGCACAGACCAGTCTAAGGGGGAGTTCCAAACGAGGAGAACATCACTCAGCAGATACCGATTAGAAACAGTGACTAATTTGTCAACAATAATTTGAGAAAATACATTTTCCAGTTTTCTTCTTTAGAAACTATCAATAAAGAAAAAGTGAATGCTTCTATTGATTTGTTCAAAATGCCTTGGTATTTCCTCAGAGATTCCCTTTTGGTCTCTATTTCTTTCATGCCAAGCTTACAGTTCATTTCCAACCATCCAAAAACTAAGATGCATTGTTAGCCTTCTATTTCTGTCTTGTGTCAGATATTTCATGGACATAACATCTGACACAAGAATCCTGAAAACAGAACAAAACTTAATCTATTTTCTCCAGTTCCATTCCTAAAGGTCAGGGATCAGGGAAGAGACATTATGATGTGTATATCCCACTGTTTAGTTTTAAAGTTTATGTGGCTACAAACAACAATACACTTTCATTGTGTAAACAGATGAAAAAAATTAAACAAGTTGTCTGGCCAAGTTTAATTAAGTTCCCAATTTGAATAGCCTTTTCTAAAAGTGTGTGAGGTTAGGACTCCTTTTCTGCAGATACTAAGCTTGTTTGCTAGACTCTCTGTGGAAAGTGGGCAAAAAAAAAAGTATTCCTGTGTGGATGAATGTGAAGCAAAGGCATTAAAACAACTGGAACAGCTCTCTGTGGAAAATGCATTGCTCAGCAATAAGGATAATTCATTAATATTTCCAAGCTAGGAAGAGTTGGAGAAGAACCCACTTGGAAGAAAACCAAGCTAGAATACGCCCAATTACTGGGCTTTAAATGCTTCCAAGATTTTTTAGAAGGTTGCGCTGCTTCATGCCGACAAGTGTTCCCTTTTGGCATCCCAGCCCTTCCCGGGCATCCCAGCAGTGCATGTGCAACAGCATAACCTCATCAGAGGAGGGCACCAGTCCAGCCTTCTCCTGGCAGCTCTGCTTCCCAATTGCCTCCAGTATTTATTACTCGCCCAAGAGATAGCTCACATAGAGGCATTGGTAATGTTCATGCAGCTATTTGAATCGACTTTGAAATAAAGTTGTTCATTAAGCTACAGGGGAAACAGAGGGATTAAGGACAATGAAATCATACTGTTTCATAAACACATTATCGTTACCTTTAACATAGTGCACTAAATTGTGGCAATATGTTAGAGTGAGGCATTTCGTTCCTGTTACAGCATGTACACCATGTAGTAGGAATTTGATATCCAAACCAGACATACAAAAGTTGGCTTCAAATATCACTGTCTTAAAATGTATGGCATTCTTTGTACAGTGAGATGAATCTAGGTCTAAAGTGAGCAACAGTGCCTTGGAGAGACACCAGCTCAAGCTGATAAGTGTGGATCTGGTTTTATCACCAGACATTTGCACAGACAGATTAAAGTCAGTTCACCAGTTATACTGTCAATATTTAAGGGCCAGTTTCTCAAACAATGTTATCAAAGATGTGCCAATTGCCCTTTACTTACACCCCTGGCTGTCTACTCTCCCTCCATGGTTTACGACTATGTAAGCTATCTCCACCCAAGTCAATGATGTGAATGTGTGAAAAACAATAAGGAATTAAGCTCTTTAACTGGACTGCTACTTTGATGTATTTGGGTATTTCATCTTTTTCTTTATCTCATTGCAATAAACATAGCCTCTAAGCTCAACCTATTTGACAAGGTCCTTTAAAGGTCCAACGGTTTTAGGCAGGTCTCGTTTATTACCATTGTTTCAGGTAGCTTTTCTATGTTGTTAAAATCAAAACTTCTTTATTCCTTGATAGTCTTTCACTTTTTAAGCAAACAAGTCTGTCCTACAGTGACATTTACAGCGGACACTTTGCTGCCACCACACATTTCATATATCAAATATTTAACTACTCTCTCAAGCCTCCTATTCCTTCCTTTTTTTTTCCTTTATCACCAATAATATTGCAAGGTGTGAAATGCCAGTGTTTTCTGTCATCTCTTCTTGTCCATTGCTTTTAAACACAAGATCTTTCCAACACAAGCCTCTTCAGAGCTTTAAAAGCTCCTTTATCATCTTTATGTAATTGAAAGTATATTGATTTGCATTTCACTTCAGCTAAACATATAATTATAAGCAAATAACTTATATGAACTGCAACCATAAATTGAAAAAATTCCATCTGAATGTACACACTTATTTTAGGCAAATTTTAGAAAGACAGGGTCATTAGCATGGTCAGAATTAAATTCATATTCAAGTTCGAATGAATATTCATGGAAAAGTTTCCAGCAATCCATCTAGTATAACACACAACAGAATTAAATTTATTACAGTCATTTCCCTACAGAATATGGTGGCCCAAATGCTTTTGGAAAGATTAGAACAGATGGACTCAAATTGCTGTTTACAACTAAGCTGGTCCCTGCCGAGAAGCCTCCGTGGCAGAGTCCCTTGTTTCTGCTCCCTGGGGTCAGTGTCCTCCCGCATTGAATTCTCATTTGGTCAAGGGTTGGCAAGCAAAAGGTGTAAGCTTGTGCACCCTTTCTCAGCTTACTTCAATAAATCTTGCATTATTCTCCTGAAAGCAGAAGGTAATTCAGGTTGGAAGGGCACTCCGGAGGCCTCTAGCCCAATGTCCTGCCCAGGAGGGTCAGCTGTGTGGTCAGACCAGCTTGTTCATGGACATATTGAGGGAGGATTGCAAAATCTTTGAGGATGGAGATGCACTACCTTTCTGGTAAGCCTGTTCCACCCTTAACTGTCTGCACAGTGATCTTTTTCCTGTATGCAGTACAAGCCTCTGCTGTTGTGGTTTATTATGCCCGTGTCTCTCACGTTCTTGCCATGCACCTCTATAAAGAGCCTGTCAAGTAATGCCATGCACCATGCAGTCTACATAAAACTATATACATTTTAATGGCAGAAAGTTCTCTCAGGACAGGGAATTATAAGTTGTGTTTGTATGTGACTGACATATGGTCTGACTGGAAAGCAAGGAGAGAATGGCTGACTCAATAACTAACCAAAGACGGTTTCTCAGGGGACTAAGAAGACTAAGGGAGTAAATTTATATATTTGTGGAAGTAGAAAATCTCAAACAAAAGGAGGATGCTCTCCTTACACTGCATGCAAGCTAGTAAGATCATCAATAGATTATTATGTCCACTGCTGATGTGCACTAGAATAGTTTTACAAGAGAGTTGATAAACTAGAAAGGGTTTGGAAAAGAAAATGGTATAATTCAAACGTTGGAAATCTACTTCAAAATGTATGAGTAGACCAAATCTGTATATCAGAATGAGCAGAAAGGTTAGGGTTTGATTATGATTTATAAGCATGCTCATAAAGGAAGCATCTCAAGATAAACAATCACTAAAGGGGTAAAATGAAATAAATTACCTGGAAATTGGACGTTGCCACATTTTCAGAGGTTTTGTTCTAAATTCTGGGGTGATATTTTTGATATATCAGTGCAAAGATCTGAATCCCATTCTAAAAAAAAAAAATCATTGAATATGTTGAATACTAATCATTATTCTACGCATTCGATTTAGATATAGCTTTTGATGCAATATGTTCTTCCTGCTATCAGCACTTTGCCTTGCTCAAAAGTGACTCCTCACTGTCTCAGCTTTCATGTCTTGTTCTTGGAGCCCTTGTTTCTTCTTTTTCTTTCTGTTTGGCAGAGGAAGTACATTGCAAGGTCAGACCACAGCTCATCCCAACTTGTAATAAACTCAGCAAAGGGGCTGTGCTTGGACAGACCTGCAGCCATAATCAGTTTGGAGATGGCATTCACGAACAAGGCAATTCCTCTGCTTGGAGGCATGGTTTTGCAGGTGGTAAATTCTGTGCATATAGGAAATTTAAGCAGTATAAGTCTCTAATCTGTCTCCTAAGTAGCAAAGGCTGCAATGGACATAAAAGATCTGTCCTCTGCTTTCTTAGAGTCCCAAATGCATCCCAGCCACAGGTACTGTTCCTGAAGTGTATACAGTCTTCTAATGATGTTTCATGTCAACGAGGCAAAACCAACGAAATATTATAGGTCTAACCCCAGACTTTTTAAAGATAATGAAAGGCTGAAGTTCAGGGTTTTTGAAGGTACAGTATAAAGCTCAGGTATTTAACAGTCCTGCAAATTTCCTGTAGAGCTAATGGGGACAGATCAATGTCACTGGAAGGTGTTTCATCCCAACTCTGTGATTACTGTCTCAGACAGGGTGTAGAACTTACCTTCTGGAAGGCCTCCATTCTCTGCAGAAGGAGCTTGGACAAATAGTTTGGACCCAACTTCTCACACTGATGTAGAGATCTGTCTCAGGCTGAGCTGTATCCTACTGTGAAACTTCACGAGCAAGTGATGAAGTGGTATAAGAGCAACATTGAGCAATGTTTTATTGTCACGGAGAAATTATCTGTAATGAATTACAGGTTTATCCTTGTAGAGTATTGAATTACAGGTTTATCCTTATAGAGTACAATTCACCCCCAAAGGTGGTCAGAAAATTTGGAATGGGCTTTAACAGGAAGTAGAAGTAAGCATCGCTACCTTACCTTAACCTTTTGACCTAGGGGCAAGGATCTTTTCTCCACCTCCTTTAACACAGAAAACAGCCAGAGATACACAAATGAAAAAAAAAAAAAAGTATATACACATGTGTATACGTACACATATGTGGATGCACATCTGTATGTACCTTCCAATAAAACATTCAATTCCAGTGATCACATTTGGTATGACTGGGTAATGTATAGATGTTAGGTGATACATGTTAACTAAAAACTGCAGAGAATCAAATAAAAATATATCCATTAAGACTTCATTTCAGGGAGGACTCACTTAAGGTTTCAAGTCTGTGACTCAGACTACATTTATAGGAAAGGACTGTAATAGCCACAAGCTTTCAAAAGAATGCAAACCTATTTTCACAAAACTGGTCCATGCTTCACAGATTTCTAACAAAATCAGTAAATGTACTGGTTTTAGATGGAGTTCTGCTTTGGGAATTTGAAGCAAAACTTGAGGATCAGCTGTAAACAAAGTGTTACTATAGTTCCTTTCAACCAAAAGGCAAGGTTTTAAACAGCTCTGGCATTGGTGATGAAAGGAATTCCATCTTGTAGAGGACAATATTGTTCACTCGGGGCTATTGACAATATTTGCCTTCTCACAATGGTTAAATTTCGTACCTAGAGTCATAAAATTTCAGAAATGCTCATAGACACTAGAAGATATAGCACCAGCATAATTTCTACTTCCATAAACTATGCCTATGAATCTATAATAGTTTAAATTGTATTGAATAAGGGCAGTGTGACTTTTCTTGGTTTGTTTATAAGGAGTAATAAACATGTCTTGCAAATAATTACAAAACACTGATTTTACTGAAGAGTGGTATTTATTAAACTCTTGAACTATTTTAGTTTTGAAACATATTTCTGGAGCTGATGAATTTGATTAAAAACAACAACAAAAAAACCTTGAAAAAAGAAAAACAATGACATCCAGCTTTTTTGTCGCTAATGAATAGACTGTTCCTTCCTTCCTCTCAGCTGAAGAATGGATTTCAGTAACTGGAACCAGAGTGTCTTATTTCAATCACAAACTACTTCGATCTGCAGGTCTCAAAGCAAAAGAAGGAAACTATAATTTTGGTATTATTCTATATAGCAAAAGATTGAATATAAGTGGGAGTAAAAGTAATGCTCTGATGAGCAGGAACAAAACTCATGCCCTTCAGTGTCATATTTGCAGATAATAATATGATCCAGGCGCTCCTGTATTCATAGGTGTTACTAATTAGAGCCAAAGAAAGACAGCATAAATTTTCAGTCTTTGCCCATAGTCCCATGAACTTTTCTAGCTAAAACTGTTAACCATTTACCTTGAGATTCATATGGTATTTTGTGTTTAATAACAAAAAATGTCACTGCTACCTTTCCAATCTGCATAGGTATTATGCAGAAGACATTTTGAATTCATTAAGACCAATGGCAGAAATGCCTGTAATGAAAATATGCTTAACTATATGCTGGAGAAATATCACACATATATATGGATATGTGTAGGTGTGTATGCACACATATACTTGAGGAAAAACTGACACATTAAGTCAATGATCTTGTGTAATTTTAATATTTTTGTGTTCATGTGATATATTCTGAAATTACATGCTTTTTTTTACACCAGACTATATCCTATAAAAACAATTTACACGATGCCCAAAAGCAATGAAAATTAAGTACAGTTCTACCTAAAATTAATTAAGGAAACCCCTAGTGAATGAAAAAATGAGGCCATGATTTCTCTCTAGCAAAATGGGAAACAGAAAAATACATTTTCATGTACAGACCGATGCACAGTGCACCTGTACTGATTTAGGATGCTTCCTGGATCCACCATTCACGTGTACTAAGTATTGGCACACAACCTCCCCAAGCCTGCGTAAATGTGTAACTTGAACCCACTGAACGGGTTTGCACAATGGCGTTTATTGAATTGTTTCAAGTTTCCTATCAAGGCTTTGTTTCCTCCCCTCCTATCTGAGTGTTCAGATTTCTAGAAGTGGTTCTTTGATGTGTGCTCATAAACAAGGAGGGATTTCCCCTCCCTTCTCCTTCCCTTCAATTTCCTCTTTGTGCTTGGAACAGTAATTTAACAACTAGCCTTTGTCCATGTTGTATTTACAGCTACACTCCCTTCAAAGATAGACTTATTTATTTATTTACTTATTTATTTTGGCTGGGAGGGGATGAAATTAATGCAGGAGAAGCATTTTTAGCATCCTTGCAGGCGCTGCTCAGAGGAGACCAACCCCTCCAATGGGCAGTATTTTTCTGTCAGTTTTACTGTTTCCCAGCATCATGTTTCAGTTATTTTAAATTTGCCAGTGTGCCTTTACAAGTGAGACTATAGCATATATAGCAAAAAAGGGTGCTCTATCTTTTATTTTGACATTACTCATTCCCAGACTGGTTTGGCAAGTCAGTTAAAAGTTACTTCCATGCCCCTGTATCTGTGCAAAACGTTCTCTAGCAGTGGGAAGCCTCTATCTTTTGTTGCTGAAGGTTCCTATAAAGCACACCCCTGTCCTCCCAAAACCAAAGGGTCTGCCCACCTCCCCGCTCCAGAATCTTAGTAGAAAAGACCTTCACAGGCCTCACACATGGCCTTCTTTCTCAGCCACTGTATTAGCTTCAAGGAAGATTTGTGACACTTGATGTGCCACTTCTGTTGAGAAAAGTGTAGTGTCTTTTTGTTTACTGTTTTGTTACCATGAAGGTTTGAACTATAAGCTTCCTTAGCGCTTCCCTCTTTCGACGTGCAATACTCCATCTGGCATAAAGTTTATGCTTTTTTTAAACTAAAGCTCTTACAGTGTCTGCCATTAAAAACATTTGTGACTTTGAAGTTACTGCAATCCCACAGCATCTCCTGCTCTGTAAAATGCTGTATGTATTGGCATGATGGACTGATTATTTATCCTTTATTGAGATCTACCATGTCTTCTCTCTGCTGAAGAAATCACACGTTCTGTGAGCAATGGTGTTTATTATTTCTAACTAAATATAAAAGACAAAGCTCCATGATGAAGACCATAATTATTAGAAGACATTATTCCAAGCCCTTACATTACTGTTTTTTAAGAATGACATATCATCAGTGTAACGCATTACTAAATGTATCCAATTTAACTACCATAAAATCAGTTTTCCTCTTACTCATGCTGTTTTCACACTGTTGTATTGTCAGGATTCTATCTAACTCACAAATATGTAAGAAGGTCAGAGCTGTGGTCTTTTGCCTGAAACAAAACCCATGTTCGACTGGGGACGCTTGTCCTGATGCCTTGCCTCTGTCATCCTCCATATAACCTGAAGTAGTAGCACCACTGGGGTAAGTTACATAAACATTTCAGATCACAGATGCCAAATTCACCATTTAGAGTTTCAAGTAATTCTATTTTCCCTGTCAAATTTCCACACCAAAAAAGAGAAATAAACTATGGACAATATGATATCCAATGCCTCAGTTCAGGCTATTCATAAAACAACCTGTTTTTCCAGAAGTAGAATGTCAGAGACTCTTTGAAAAAAAAACAAAACAACCCAGGGAGATAGATACCATACACTGCTCTCCTAGTATATAATTACTTTTGGGTCATGTACACAGGTTTGGGCGATATTTTTGCTGTCTTTCTTTCTAAGGGATGGACTTACTTGAATACTCAAAGGATTCCTCTCTCCCTTAGAAGCTTCGAGCCCAGGTCCAACTGAGCTGTGATACTCTGGGATCATTCCCAGCTTCACTCCTCAGTGCTTTTCTGGATGAGCAATGGCTTAAAATATCTTTTCTTTTTCTCTGTAACTGATTTATTTCATTTCTCCCTCCTTTTCCCCTACTTGTGGGTGATTATGTTTATAGAGACAATAATGTAATATATGTATGTATTTAGGTTGGTACATGGATAAAGAAATACCGAATTTATAAAATATTCAGTATATATAGGACTTGCAATGCATAAAGAGCATTACTCGTCCATAGGAAGAAAGCCTACCCTTACTTTTTTGAAAGCATTAAAAAGATGAACAATGTTTAAACATAAAGAAAAAAAAAAGCTCATTTTTGCTACTTGGAAGATACTGTGCCCTCTGTGTTAAAGTATAATTTACCTTATAAGTTCACCAGTTTTGTTAGAAAAGGACTTAACTAACATCTTTTCAAAATGGCCTGTGAGGACAGGGTGCTACCTATGCTATCTGCAATGTCTGGCTTTGTGCTGCTTGCCTGCACAAGCGGCTGTGACAGTGCACACTGAAACTAAAGCAGGGTCTGACATCACATTTGCACCTAAAAGCCAAGGTAATGAAATAGAGAATTCTATCCAAGTCTGTTACACACATGCCATTGTCTGCCACTCAGGCAGCCAGCTGTGTGCGTCTCTTTTTTATTACTACTATTATTATTATTACTATTATTGCAACCCTGCTTTTCTTCACAGATATTATCATGAATTTACTTTTCCTGCAGCAAGAGCATGGATACTGAGGAATGAGAGGATGTGCAAGCATGGGAGCACCCAGCAGGGCAAACCGGAGCCAAGGAGAGGGAGCCTGCGCTCTGTAGCTTTGTGAAACTAATCTCCGTGCTCTGCAAATGACATGAACAGCTAAAGCTACACGAACGCTGAAAGCCTTGTGGTTCTGACTGCCTCCTGCTCCCATCGTTGGGGAGAGGGGGCTCTGGGAGCGAAAGGTCGGGGGGATAATCCTGCACCTGCAGCCCACTGGGGACCGGGCGTGCAGCTCCTGACCAGCCCTGCTGTAATTGATGCTAATTGTTACAGAGCCAAGGCACCCTTCCAGGGAGGAACAGGTGGGAGCCTTTGTTGCGCTGGGGACCATTATACTAATAACAAGCTTATGATTCTCTGCACAGGCTTAGGAGTACAAAGGCATGGACAATACTTCGGGGAGCCCCTTAAAAGATTTACTGGGTGTCTCCTAACATGATGAAGTAAGAGTCCCCAAGAATGAAAGGGCAGAAGAAACTGAAGAATAAAAAGTGTGGTACCTGCTGGCTGGAGAAAGCCTGAACAAACCTGGGAGATGTGACTTTGCAAGCTTTAATCTGCACCTGACAGCTTTCGTGGAGACAGATTTTGCACCCTGTCATCTGTGGGAAGAGTCAGGTGTGAGCAGCTACTTCAGGGACCTAGAAAGGTCCCAGGGGAATTTTCTCTGGAGCTGCCCATCTGCTGCAAGTTTTGATGTGAAAGGACAGGCTCAGAAAGGGGACTGAAAAATGAGAGCAAAAAGAAAGGAAAGGAGTGTAGTGTTGATATGATGTTAGGTTATGGTCAGACAAAAAGCTAGTACTTGCTAATACTAAACCCATGTGGGTTGTTCTTTCTTTTTCCTTGTTTAAAAGGATTGCTCCCTGCACCGCCCCCCCCCCCCCCCCCCCGCCCCCCACAGGCCATCAGACACCCAGCTGGAAGACAGGAGCGTAACTGCCACCAGCCTGAGAGAATGAACACAGCCCATACTGAAAGATACGTCCCAGGGTTTTGCAGTCCTATTGGTGGCACTTTAGTAAATATCACATTACAGACGATATCAAGACTGAATGCTGAAGGCACTATATAAATAAAACCAAATACGTTAAAAAGGGAGAGAGGCTAAATTGATATGTTTCAGTGTATGGTCTGTATACCCTGTGTGATGTGCAAAAAGACTGTGAAAATAATAAAGCACTTCTTTTCAAAAGCCCACACAAGCATTCCTGCTTATTCGAGCAAACAAACAAAATGAGGGAAAATAAAAGAAAAAATAGACAAAGTGTAGGTTAATTTTCACAGGTTTGTAAATAAGTCTGGAAACACCATGCAAAATGGCCTGTGAATTTCTCAGAAACCAATTAGAAAGCTCTTTTAAAAACCCTGGCATAGATGACCTTTTGGATAGGCTTTTCTCATCACTGATACACAAATATGTGATTTATAATGCAATCAGTGGATTGCATTAAAAAGTTAATGCATGCTGCTTGAGGATGTCACATCCTGCATTGGGTGGTATAGATTATATTGACCATTTTATATAATTTACTGTTATTTTTGTCAGAGCCTGACACTGAGATGTAGTTAAGCCCTTAATTTAATCATGTGTCTCTTAGCTTTATGGCATCACTGTGTCTGGGGAAACTGACATCATTATCCATTAAAAAGTCTGTTACATCTTTAAAAAATAAAGAAAAAGAAGAGAAGAAATATTCTTGAAGGCATTAGGTTAGAAGCAGAAAGGGGAGAAATCATTTATGGAAAATCGTAAACCCATTCAGATATCACAATGAGATGCTTTCAGGTACAGACATTGGGTTACACAGGGGTCAACAGTCGCAGCCAAGCACCCACTGCTCCTGCAAATCCTTTCTAATGGTCCTGGAAGTATGAGCAAACTTTGCAATTTTTAAAAAAAGAACCCAAACCCTTGAATTTCGTCTGCAGGAGTCATGAATTTGGCTTAAGAATCATGGCAATTAAATACAAACAAATAACAGCCCAAAAGCACTAGCTGGGCTTTTTTTAATTTCTCTCATCAGTGTTTGAACCATAGAGTTTTGACTTTCCCTGTAGCTTGAGTATTAGCAACTGATTTTCTTTCTTGTGGAAAAAAAATCTTGAAGAAATTTTTGACAAATCATGGACTTCCAGGAATTGGAAAATCTGAGCTCCCACAGTGTTCTTTGAAATGCAGCAGAATTGGCTTCAGGTTTTCCAGGTGTGTATTCAGAACTAAGATTTAAATCCCTAAGAGATTGGAAGAAAAAAAAATCACCTGTAATAACTGTTATTCTGCTTGAATTATTATGTTGGCTTCTCTGTGCTGTATCACACTAATTCATTAGCAGGTTTGCTGGGAAATGAACGTCCAGGAAGGATATGGTTCTTGTCTTTTGCATCTCATCAACTAGGAAGTGATGAAGTGAGTTTGGGTGGCCTGGCTGGCCCTACTAAACCTAGAAGACCCACTCCCCGCCCCCCCCCCCCCCTTCTTTTTTTCTTTTCCAGGAAGATTTAAATTCTTAAGCCTGTAGCGAGAGGAACATTGGAGTTTCCAGCAGATGCATGCTCTCAGGCTGGCTTCCTAAGTGCCTCTGCAAGCTGTCTGCAGGCAAAAAGAGGGTACAGACCGTTGTCCTGCTGTGGGTATGTGAGCTGCTGTAGATGAAAGGAAGCTGCTCCCTGCAGAGGCTTCAGCTGCAGCTTGATGCCACAGAATTTCCTCAACTCTGTGCCTCAGATTACAGGAAAACCTGCTAGGTGGGCGCTGTGCAAGGCTGGCAGTCTGTACCTGGCTTGTGGGTGGCAGAGAAAGAGAGATGGGCTAAGCTGTAAGAGTAAGTGGGAAAGGAACCAGCTGCATGATCCCCAAGCTCCGAGAGAGCTCAGAGGTAGGAAGGTTAACCAGAGAGTAAGGAGATAATACTCCTGTACTTAAAAGCATCCCTGAGACACAATTAACTGGAACACAGAGTTTCTGCCTTAGCACTGGAGTAGGAATTGCAAAGCTGCAGTTTAGTGGTCTTGTTGGCTGCCCTTCACTGCAAATTCAGGCAGGACATAATAGAAGCAACAGGGTAGTCACCAGCCAAGAAAATTAGAATAGTGGCAGCAAAAAAGTGCAGTGCACTAGTATAATTGCCTGAAAATTATAATGCTTTGCAAAGAGATAATATTTGTATTCATTCTAGGTACTGAGGACCAATTTTCTGATGAGAATGCCAACAATTGGGATGCTATTTTTCTCACATTCCTTCAGCAGTCCGGTAAAAATTAAAGTCTATACAAACTGCCAGAGGTGGCAAGTTATCTGTGGTCACTTTCCTATCTTTCATGAAGATTCTTGTCTAAATAAGATGAAATCTACTCCTTTGCAAGGAAATCCTCTTGTCAGGACTTCCATATTCTTATTGTACATTGTTAGAGAGTGCAGCACTGACTAGAGGAGGAAATAAAAACTAAACCCCAAACACGAAAGGACCCACACAAGAAGGGAAAGGTGACTATTTATGTGCTTAGGTTTGCTGCACCCACAATATCTTTCAGAATTTCCCACCATAATGTTAAAATATGTCTGTTTTACGAGCAGCAATGGACTAGGAGTAGATATGCTTTTGTGAAAGAAATTCTTTCTCTTTGTGAAAACCCAAGGAAATATATTTGAGACAGACTTGCCATGAAAACAAAAAGTTGGCATGTTGCTTTGAATTTTCATGGATTCTCATGTGCTGGCAGGCAATTTTCACAGGGATAAAAGGTCTTTGATCTTAGTGAATGGCTTCCTTCTATTTTCAATAATGCAATAAGCTATTTTCTTTCCTGGTAAAGGTATTTCCATAGAAATGTTTTGTTCAAATTGCATTCACAAAAATAAGAAGGCACACTGGCCAAAGGTCAGAGGGATCAAATGGCTTTAATTTAACAAAAATCCTAATGAGTAACATGGGGGTTTAAGATATGTTTCTAACAAAAAATGTAGCAAAGAGCATTTTATTGAGTTTTTGATTGGTTATGAAACTGAAATTCACCTTAGTTTTACCAAAGTTTGGAAACAGTTCAACAATCTGGAGTTAAATCTTAAATAATATTCTTGGACAGTTTCCATCCAAATGTTTCTGGTCTGAAGCAGTCTGACTGACTCTGACTGACTTTTGCATTGAGAAAACTATCCCCATTTACATTTGATCTTTAATGCAACATTTCATACCTTACCTACCTCCACCACCCTAGAGTTCCATAGCAATACGATTGCAAAAAAAATTGTTTGTGAGAAGAAGGATTCTCTGAGCCACACACCACATATTCAATTCAGTATCGCTAGAGATTTTTGCCTCAAGTAGTCAGTGACTGGGAGGACTAGCTTGTTCTAACATACCACTTCTTGCCACAGCTTTATTCAGCCATGCTTATTTCTGAAAATATACAGCAAAAGCCATCAATGCGATCGCACTGATAGCTGTATTTCTGTCTTTGCATGCTAAAGAATCTGTTAACTTGCTTCAAACACTGTGAGAAACAGCTTAAGCAATTTTGGGTCTGCTTTGAAGACCATTAGTTGTAAGTTATTAAATGCACATTGTTAATAATGGATAAGACTGAGAACTAGTGTAGTAGGCATTATTCCCATTGAAGATAGTGGCTCTTTGCCAAATGAGTTTGCAGTAATTGTGCCAATTGTGAAATCTACTGGGCATAAACTGAAAAAAAAAAAAAAAAAGAAGGAATGGCTCTTCAATATATTCAGTAATTATTCTCTTAACTACATTTTAAAAGTGCATCTGGACACTGGACAAAGTCTTCAGAATCTAAATGAGCCAAAGACAAGCTCTCCTCACAGCACAACAGGGGAATTCAACCAAATGCATTTATTATACTCTGAAATCACAGCTGACTTCTAGTAGTGCCAAAAAAGAGAGGTTTACACAAACTGCTCATAATTTTTTAAGCACTGATTACAGCTGAAGTGCTATTTTTTGTGTGAACAGAATTTGTAATCAAGTTCCATGTCATAGAATATAAACTTTGCATAAGTCCAAAGAGTCAGATGTTATTGCAAATGTAGTCATAGGAGGGGAAAAAAGAGGGGTTATCAGCCTTAAAAAATGAGAAAAAAAGTCTTGCACTCATTTGTTAACTTATCCTTGCAGAATTGTAACTTGTAAACAATAGGAGACAGAAGCGTTCTTTTACAAAATCACTGCCAGTTAAGGCAAACATAGCTGGTTTCCTTGCTTGATTTCGTTTTCCCAGAGTTCACAAATCAGAAATATCTTGTACAAAACCGTGAAATCTCTGATCAACAACCATAGGTGCAATAAAGTTCAGCTTTTCTGAACACTGTAGATCTACTGAAAGGCAGAACGTAATTCCAAAGTTGTCTTCTTATACTTTTAGAAACCCAACCTGTATAACTGTTTGAGGATTAGGCTCTGGAAAGAAATATGAATCTGTTACTAATTGAATTCTAAAGGTGGTAAAAGCAGAACTTGCACCTTGAAAGAATAAGTGAAAAGTTTATAAATCAAGATATCTTTTTGCATAATCACCAGAGATCGTTACACAGATGAGGAACATCTTTTAAAATGTTTTTCAGTGATTTGGTTATGTACGATTCCATGCAATTATTTAATTAATTATGTTCTATACCATCAATTATGTCAAAGCTTCCTGGGGCTGGTTTACTTTTTTTTTGGTGTGTGTGTATATGTTAATCCTATGGGGTGCTACCACCTCAAAAATTAAATACATTGCAAAAATGTTTGCTAAGTGGCCACTAACACATCTGTTCTATGAATCTATATGGCTACCACAAAAGGAAGCCCTAGAAAATCTTTAATGTTCCACTCACAATTTCTATTAACTTTAGTCTCTGATCTGTTTTGCCTCCATTACCCTGTTTTCATAATTAAATTGCTTCACTGAGTCACAGAAATAAAGGGTATAAAATAAAAGTCTCCTTTCTAAAACACGTTTGTTCAAAACATCATTTTTTAATTTGCTCAAGTTGTTTCTTTAAAAAAAGTTAGGCCTATACTGGGATTACATTGGACGGAATAAGTAAATGAGTATAGAATGGTCTAAGAACTTCCTGTCACTTTGCTCATATGTTTACAAGGTTTGATTACAAGCAAGAAGCATTTTTGGGTTTGCAGCTTACCAAATTTTGTGTCATTTCTTCCCAGTTCTGTATTTAAATAGAGGGAAGGGATTCCCCACCAAAATTTCATGTTTTTTATATTGTCCCCTGTAGTTCATCTCATTTGCTTTTTGGTATTCCTTTGGTTCAGGGATTGCTCTCTTCACAAATTGCAGAGAATTAAACACATGAAAGATTCTGATGATGCCCTAATCCTCAATAAACTTCATGACACAGTGCTTCACTAAAGTATTGCTTTCTTCTTTGATATTTTTAGAAGTTCCCTGGGGGAACAAAGAATAGATCAGACTGTATGGTCCAAGCCTCAGGCTGGAGGCCAGGGTATGTTAACAAGGAGATTAAGGAGGTACTTGGCAGCATTTCCAACATCACTGATTTATCGCTGAAAAAATAAGAGCCTGGAACAAAGGCTGCAAACTCTTCAGCTTGGAAGGCCTGGACCAAAACACTCATGACCCAAAGAATGAGAGGCTGAGCAGTGTCCTGGACTCAGAAATGATGATCACAGTTCAAGCTTGCCAGTTTGAATGGCGAGCATGTCAAATGGCAAGGATGCAAAATAACAGCCTTAGTCTGGGAAACTCTCTCTCCTGTCACAGGAGAAGCAGCATGGACTTTCACTTTTAGAGGGTTTGACATATCATCTTTCACCCTGGTGAGTAATAGTCGGCTAATAGTTGCTTCTGGTAGGACACTCATACTGAAAAACATGTTACCTGACTGACACTTGCACAAGTAACTTTAATACCAAATCATTAAGACCTCTGGTACCCCAGTTTTGCCAAAGATTCAGATTTATTTGGGGTAAGGAGTCAAGATCATAACTCAATGTATGTGTGCAAAGAGACCCTTGGGGTGTTTAAAAGGCAACATATCTCAATGTACTTGCTGCTACAAATGTTTTTGAAGAAGGAACTTTTCTAAAGGGCCAAAGCAACAGTATGTCCCTTCTAGGATAAATAGGTAGTGCAGTAGAAATAAAAAGCTTAATTAAGTGCTAAAATAAATATAACCTTTCAGAAAGTTTGATAAACTCAGAGATTTTCTTTCCTCTTTTTTTCTTTCCTCTTTCTTCCTTTTGTTTGTTTTGACCATCTTTTTCTGTTGACCTTATCATAATTTTCAGATTTGGACAATCATAATACACTCAGAAACAGTATCTTTCTTGAATGTTTGCAGCCTTTTCCCTTCTTTGGATAGTCATTTGGCTTCGTAACTCCCAGCCCAAACAGGTAGGCATTCTGCCACATCCGTCAACTCAAAGCATGACAGAAAAAGAAAGCAAAGATGTCTTCCATCCCTGCCCTACTCATCTCACCCCCTACCTCTTGCACATACACATACAGATACACAGAATACGCAGCAACAGAAGGAAAGTAATTCAAAAGATATTCTTAACTAAACACTGGGAATGGACAATCTGCCAGTGCTGAGCTGGCAGGGCAGAAGGGCTAATGACAGGTACTGAGACTTCCTTACCTAAAGCAAAATGGCTTAGCAAAAAAGCAATTACTTTTATTTAACCCTTGTGTATTCTGTGCATTTCAAAGACACTGTAATTCCCTGTAAATTGTGATGACTCTTTGATCAAGAAAGGGCTTGCTAGCTCCCTACATATGCATTTTAATGATAAATTTGATTAAGATCCTGCTAGTGGAATCTCACTCTGCTACTCAACTCACACAAATGCCAATCTCAGTTTACTGCAACAGTAGTTTTGGCTTTGAACCCATAGGCATGAGGTTTTGGTGGGGAACTCATATCACTTGAGAGACAGAATATCCTCTGATTTCTTAGCCTCAATATATGACTAACTCTCTTTGGCCCCAGAAACTGCCCACCTCTGGCAAACTTCCCAGCCTGCCAGTGGTACCTATTCTTCTGGTGTATACCTTCTGGGTCAGGAGAAAGGTAAAAAAAAGATGAAATGATGCACAGGAATGCTGTCTCTGTTTTAGCAGAACATCACGTAACAAATAACAAAAAATTAATTACAAGAGCCAAAACTCTTTCCTACATACTTTTTCCTTCTTTAGTTTTGTTATCACTTTGGGTTGGGATCAAAATACTTAAAAACAGAGATTTTTTTTTTTAGTCAGCTTACTTTCTCTGGTCATGGTTGATTGTCCTGTTAATCACTTTTCTCCTCCCCTTCTTGTTCATTGCATATTCTTTTCCCAAAATGTTGTTGTTCAGTTAGCCTTCCTGTGTGATTCTGTGACTCCAGTATCTTGATTTTTACCTCAGTGATTTTTCATTCCTCCAAAGCCATAAACATACTAGCACTTTCGCCTAGCTCCACTCTTGTAATGTATTTGTTTGGTTAAGAGAATAGTTGCTAAACTTTTCTCACTTGCATGTGTCTTGGACACACATCACATGAAAATAAAGTCTGCATGTATTTCCATGACACAGCGATATTTTTAATTATAACTTCATGATTTCAAACATAAATAAAAATGAACATTGGCAATTTCTTCAATACCTTGCCTCAATAATGTGAATTTTTCTGGGTTATTATTGATTATACTCCATTTTAACAGGATTAATAGTCTGGTAGTATGGAAACGAATAGGACCTGATGCATACCTTCCATCCTTAAATGGTGAATACTGAAATATTGAATTATGGTTTCAGCTCAAAGAGGTTTCTTCTGGTTTAAAGATAAAGTTTTTCTTCAAACATACAGAAAGGTCCAAATTCTAGGTCTGATCATAAATCCACTTCCAATTTTAATAGCCCTACTTACTCAGATATAATTATACTGACAATTATAAACTTAAATATTTAATTATCCATTTGATACAGTGTGACCGATTGATCTTCATAGATGTACAGAAATGATTAGTTGCATTATTACAGCATGTAAGAATACCTATTTTTGTCAATTTTACTATTAGAACTCTTATTGGTGCAAGACAAGTTATTTTTCTTAAAACCATTTATCATTTTAATTGTAGAAATACCTTGAAAACACATGAGAAACAAAATTAGATCTGTACACCATATTCCACTGAGAAATAGGAATAAGAGCTATAGATAAAAACAAATAGTTTAGCTTTGCATGCCAATAACTAATAACCCAATAAGGGTTCTGTGTCTTTATTTTATATTTGGTGCGCTGTGATTTTCCCACTCTCATGTTTCTTTTATTCTCTTTGACTGATCTTGTTGAAGAGAATTCCTGTGTGCAATCCCTGGGTCAGGATAAATCCTCTTTATCCACGTCTCCATGTCTCAGGACCTCCACACAACCCAAACCACAAAAAATCATTCTGATGGATATGTCTTGAAACCTGACATTAACTAAAGAGAAATTTCTCGAGGGAAATGCAGCTGAAAAATCTTGCATCACAATTAGCCCTTAATCTATTTTTATTGTGGTCAGATTCAACAGAAATTGTAAGCATGAGCTTCCATCCTTAGGAAAGATAAATGGGACAGATCTGATAAAAGTTAAGCATGTGCTTAAAAATTCTTTCCAGGTGCTAGACTTTTAAATCCTCCTAGATATAGGTTTTTTTCATAATGATCACAAATGGAATACCTCTTAAAAAAACTAAGAGATAGAGGGACATAATTATGCACGAAATTAATGTCTTTACAAGTTGCAGCTGCGGCCCTGTGAAAGTCATTGCTGACTTGGACCAGGTCCTCAGCAGAATAAATAAATAAATGCTGTCCCAACAATTATAATACAAGGCGTTCTGAGCCCAGTTTCTCTGCTGGTGTAGGAAGTCAGCACCGTTTTTCTAATATACCAATTTTTTCTAATATACCAATTTTTCTAATATACTGGTCTTTTATGTCTTGTGCACTAACAAAACTTTCCTTCTTCACAAAGAGCCAACAGTGATAGCAGCATCAATTCATGGTATGTCACAAATATTAGAGGCTGAAAAATTCTTACATTAATCAGTCAATGACTGTTGCAATAATACAGCAGTCATAAATTTGAAAATGCTGTATTAGGGTACAATGCAATGGCACTGAAGTAGCAGTAGGTTGCTTCAAGTTACAGTTAGTGTAGACTGGCTTTAAAATCACAACAGTATAATCCTGTTATTGTCAGTCTTTTATACAAATTGAATTAAACACTTACTTGTTTTAACTTATCAAAACTCAAGAACAGCATAACAAAAATTCACTGTCATCTGCATCTATGACAACTTCTAGCTCTAAAATAAAAGCTCAGGAAGTGAACACCAGATTTTTTTTCTACTTTACAGACATAAATTACTCCAAGCAAGACCTACCCAGAACTGGCCATGGTATGAAGCCCTGGAAAAGACAATAACACTCCACAAAAGAAGAATAAAAGGAGAAGATTAATGTTCAAATAAACCAGTGCATTGGTAAAGAGACTACTGGAACAAAACAAGAAATTGAGGTTTTCAAGTGTGTTGTTGCTTTTGCAAAACTCAGATTTCTAGATTTTGTAGTTTTACCATAGCTTTCCTTGCTTATTTTTGATATTTTTGTTATTTTCAGAGACATATTTTCAAAATCACTACATTATTTCTTGACTTTCTGTAGAAGCTATTCATGAAACATACATATTAGCATAATGAACAGAATTATATGCATATATAAAATTTCTTATTTTTCTGCTGAAATATTTTAAAACTACTTTTATACAAATGAGGATTCTATTATTGTGTAAAAGTGAGCCCATTATTTTATTTTATTTTATTTTACATTACTTTACATTATTTTATTTTATTTTATTTCACTCAGTATCACTTCTAAAATCATCACTACCAATGCAAAACATGAGTTCATTCATATAGTGGACATGTCCAGGCAAGCATACACTATTTGGGCTATTTTGTTATTGTATTTATAGAAGTCAACAGGTCACATCAATTTTAATAGTGCATGAACAGCACCACAGACCTAATTGATTGATACACTGTGCCTTCCTCACAAACTGTCTAAAATACAGCTTACAGGAGAAAAAAAAATAAAAAACAACAAAAGCAAACCTACCTTCCAAAGGAAACCTTCTTCTGCTATAGCTACAACCTTACTGTTTCTGCTAATGCAAAAATCTTTCATACATTTTAACTATGAATGTGAGTAAATATTCACTGCAAAATACATCTCAGTCTTCAGAAAAGTGTTCTTCTGCAAAGGCACTGCATAAGCGGGAGGGCAAACTTATGGGGATGACTGCCCCTCACTGATCAAGGGCTTGTTATGAGGGTGAGAGCAAAAAGATCCAACCTGAGGTCCACCTGTACAAATCTGCCAAAGCTTTGGATGGGTAGAGATTACTTTTGCCAGGAAAGAAGAGAGGGCTGGGAAGCCAGCTGTGCTTCTTAGGGTGTTTCATCATTGCAGAGTTTTCCTGAGTTACGTCCATTTCAATCAGGGACCTGATTCGCAATCACAGAGAATGAATTTTGCTGAGACTCTCCCCATATGGGTTTCCCCTGTGTGCTGGCAGGTTAATGTGGCAAATGGGGTTGCTAATGTGTTTCCTACACAGTTGCTCCTACTGTTGTGCAGCACCATTGGCAGAGAAGGGGGATATATCGCCCTAAGTCGTGAGCATGTTCACAACCACTGCTACAACCCCAACAATTACAAATCAGAGCCTTGTGCTTATCTCAAGGGTGAGGTGTTCATCTAAAAAAGGCTGCTGCATCTGGGAAACACATTAGGGAGGGAGACAGTACCTCTCTGCTGTATCACCAAGGTAGGTAGTGTTATTAACCATTAATCTGTACATCAATGGGCCAACAAGCTCAAGTTTGAAGTCTTGCTTAATTCAGTCTCTGAAGTGCTATAAGTAAGGCTGAAGTGTGTAGAACCACTTTAGTTCTGGCTTTCATTAGCATTTCCATGAAGCAGCTGGGTTTGCCACATAGTTTTTACCCTATTTCTGGAGCAGCTGCATATTCCTTACCCAGAGAACACTGTAACATATCTGCTGTGTTTTTGGCAATACATAAGTTATTCAAAGCATACACCAGTTTTCAAATCTCTTATGTTCTGTTATGTCTTCATAAAAGAACATTAAACCAGAATATAATTATATCAAGTTCAGAAGTCATACAAAGATTATATTTAAAAAAAAAACAAATTGGCATCTTTAGTGCATCTGTAGAATGATTAAGATTTTACTCTCAAAACTGTAAGTATGCCTGAGTGGAATTCTCCTCCTCAGGCTACTTCAGGGTTGTAAAGGGTCTCTAAAGTTATATTGGGGTCTAGCATTAAACTCTTTGTATTTTTCAGTAACGCTCCCTGCTGCCTCTCCTTTTTTCAGACTGTTTTGCAAAGGATATTTTTCCTACAGTCTTTCAGGTATCTAGAATAACAGATTCAGTATGAAAATGTAGGAAAAGAAATAACAATGGTCACTTCTGTGCCACACTGACCTGACAACTTTATTTCATACTTTTGTTTAGCCTCTTGATTCGTTATGACTCCTCCATTTGCCTAAAATACCATTTACCAAGGTCTTTTTTTATTATTTTCAAGCCTGTTTTTGCAAATGGTTTTCTAAGTTTCAGTAGGACTAATTACGTCAGTAAAAATTTTTGGTGCAAATGTGCAACTGCAATAAATCAGCATACCCCATAACTGAGGACATGCACTGACAGTGCTGTTGGCGCCCAATCTGCGCAAGGACAGCGGGGAAAACTTTGTACTGTAGAGCATGGTCATCTTTTGGATGAGTTTCCACTAGCTGCTGGTTTTTTTGTATATCTCTTAAAACCTCTAGTGTCTAACCTGCCATCCTTTATGCAAGCAGTAAGTAATAACAACAGTAATTGGGGTTGTTTGGGGTTGTCAATATTTAAATGTTGTCAGCTGTAAGTTATTCTACTTTAAGCCTGTTGTCCAGTTTTGAGGAAACGTATTAGTACATGTACAATGGATTTAGCTAGAATTGTAAGCACAGATTGTTTAGCAGCCTAGCTGTCTTTCCCAGGGTTTTGAAGTTCATGAAAAGCTTCTGTGAATTGAGAAGCCGGAGTGTAATGTTCTCTGCTGAGACAAAAAATGGATTGAATCCTTCAAATCCTATGAAGCTGCTCAACTTTGGTATTATTTCTGGCTGCTAAGTTTGATTTCTGCTGGAATGCACATGGCTGACTAATGCCATGAATCATCGGTGCTCCACTAACCTGAATCAAACTGGATCTGTTCTATTTTCAGTCAGTAACGAAGTTGTTATGAGGTGTTTGCCGGCTTTCAAACTCAGTAGGTTCCAGAGTAAAATACACATTTGTGGTTTCACTCCTAGGTTTTTCTTTCCTTTTAGCTTTTTTTTTTTTTTTTTTTAATTCAACTTCCATTCAAGGGCCAGTTGCTGGAGCTTTCAGTCTGTTATGATTAAGGCAGATAATTTTCCTTATTATTGCCTTAAACTCCTACCTCAGCATTTGGCTCAGCACTCTTTCAAACTACCCAGCACCAGCACCATCTCATGCATGTTCTGAGCTCAGAGGCATTTACAGTCACCGCTCTGCCCTGCTCACCTCGCACTGCCGCTGGAGCTGAGGCACAGGTAGCTGAACTCACGTTCGACAGTTCTGTGCTGTCCAACCATTCCACAGGCCTATTGTCTGCTCATTCTCTGTTGGGTTTTATGCTCCTTAAATTGCTATTCAGTCTTCAGCTTTAATTTGTACACCCCTGGACAGCTATTAAATTCTCATCTTTCACTTTTGACATAGCTTCATTGTCTTGTTTGTGTTTCAAGAGTAAAATATGAGCAGGCACTGACATTATTGTATTCTTTCAAGACTGATACCAGCTAGAGGTAGGAAAATACATTATTCCTGCTGCTCTTTAATGCTACAATGATTACAAAATTACAGATGTGAATTTGCTTGAAATGGTGTACAGCGGTTTTGGATGTGCAAATGATTAGGCAATTTTTAGAAAAAACAAAACTGAAAAGATTGCACAAAGAAGAAAATGGGCAGGAAATTAGACTTACCATTGACAGAACTATTCAGAATCTGTGGTTGCAGAGCAATAAAACTGAGGCTCTTTTCTAAAATGTAGCAACTATTCTATTCTGTTTTACTCATGTATCACCTTTACTATAATAATATTTTAGAACATTCCAGTACAGTGACAAAACTAACATTAATCACCTATGCTTTGTGTTTTCTAAATGTATGGTTTAGCATCCAAAGCATAAACAATACGCCAAGTGTGGGATTTGAAGGGGTTGTACAAAGGATTTTGTCAGATTTTCCACAACTCGTCTCACAGTTTACACTAATCTCCAAGTTTTGAATATAAATATGAAATTATGACCCTAGTTCATGCTTGGAATAATTCCAGTAATCTCAGTGGAGTTCTGCTGGGGGTGTACTTATATCTGTTGTTTTTCATGCAATCACCTATCTGGTTCCTAATCTGCAGTGTATTATTTTGTTCTTTGAGAAAAGAGATTGAAAAGCAAAGAAAGGGCAATTAACTGAGATCTCCCTCTTTAATCCACTGATATTCACACCTTACACATACTTTTCTCTTACAATTGTTTACCAGACCCAGATCCAACTGTGCAACTCTCTTACCAGTTCTCTATACATATCTGTAGTTTGTGTGTTTGCGTCCTGCCCAGTTGGAGTACTTCTCCCAAGGCTAAATACTTTCTTCCTTCTCCTGTATTTGGCTCAACTACCTTGTCTTCAAAGGTTGTAAATGTAGAAGCGAGGTTTGAAGGCTTCAGGCAGAAGTGTCTGCCAAGAAGCGGTGCACCAGACTGGAATTTTGAGTGGCATCATCACCTGCTGCACCTTTTTACCATTGCCTTTTAAGCTATTTTCCCAGGCTCAATGCCAAAATCTTGTAGACACATTGCAAAAACTCTGCCTGCAAAAATGAGCCTTCCCTAAGTTTTGGATGTGTTAAGAGTGCAAAAGAAAGGATGTATTTATGAAGTACTTAGTGCAATAATTTCCTCCTTTGAGTCTTGTGCTGTACGATGCTTCCTGCGATATTTACTGCTATTTTAAAAGAGTTTTATTGAGTTGGCTATAGAATGCCAAGGACACTTTTATGCTATGTATGGCAGGGTGAAAAGGGAAACCATTACAGTAAATTGTAAGAATCCAGTTCTTGAGCTAGGATTGCATGGAATTTGGATGTTAGTAAGAATGGATCCATAGAATAAATTATAGAACAAAAAGTTCAAATACATAGTTAAACATAGTCATATTTAAATATATATATAGATATTATATGTTTGTGTGAATGGTTATATATGTCTGTATCTTACTGTCTTGACATTATGAACTGTCACACATTTTCAAGGAGTCATTGCATATACACATATTCCAAATATCATAAGAATCTAATAAAATAAATAACTTTGCAGCCAAGAGTTGAAAAAACCACAACACTGAAAGACATGCCACATGTGGCAGAAACTATTTATTCTTTTAAGTTTTTTTTTTTTTTTTTCAATGGAAATGATACAGTGTCATTGTAATCAGAAAATGTATCGTCACTCTACAGTTTTGCAGTTCATCTGCACAGGCAAGGAGCAATGCTCCATTAAACAAGAACAACGAGCATATTAGAAAGCTCATCTTTTCTTTCCAGAAAATGAAAAAAGCTTCAATCAATGGAAATGTTTTACTTGTGGGTTTTTGCCTTTGTGATTAATGCAGACTCACAGGAAGATGGAGACCTACACAAATTTCAATGGCAGGCCACAACAGCTGTTTTAACATAGAAATAGCAACATTTTATAGCTCTCAGAGCCTGGTAATCAGTTGGTGTAATGAAAGATGTTGCTTCTCCCTGCAAGTGCTGCCTTGTTTAATACAGCATCAGGGTCCAGCACAGAATTTATATAGCATCAATCTCGCAACAAGCTTTCTGACCAAAATGTGTTTGGCCTCCAAACAGGGTTAAGTTTAATTTAGGAGTAAAACAAGGAGTTGAAGTGGGTTTCTGGAAGTATTTTAGGCCATAATTTCTAGTAAAATTCAGTTTCTCCTTTAGTCTTTTACTTCTTTAATCTACATTGAACACCGGTTACAAGTTATGATTAGCTGTATGTTCCTATCAACCAAAGATTAATAATTTTTAAATCCAAGTCTTAAACATGCCAATACTGAAGCTAACAGGAAAATTCCTACAGGTGCTGCCCTTCATCTTCCAAACCCAAACAGTCATTGACCAGCGATCAGTAATAGCCTTTATTCTGCAGCCACAGGATGGTCAGGGAAGTCACAAGGAATAAGAGACTTAAAACATCTGCCTTTTTTTTAAAGGCAGATATACTGAGACATCACAAGGGAGCAAGTAAGTTCCCACTCCTTTTGAATCTTAATAGGAAGGTGTGACCTTCCTCCCTCCATGAGAAAAATAATCTGTTCATTTGCACTCTTTAGAGCTGCTGTATCTCAGTGCATAGATGATGGGGGAGGGGTGTGTGCATGAGTAGCTCAGGGTCCCCAAGCCCAGAATTTCTAGGGAGAGTTTGATCTATTGCCCAAGCAGAGACTAACTAGGTAATCTCAATGCAATAAATCTGCTGCTATTCCAAAGACTGGGATTTGCAGTGCGTGCTCACACCAGCTTTGTTGCACGTACCAGGAAAGCCTCAGAACTACAATGAATGTATTGAAAATAAGTTACAATCTCTAGAAGCTGTAGATGTCTCAATTTCTGGACCTATGGCAGCCTGTGAAGGATGGCCCAATGTTCCTGTACTTCAGCAAAGTAAATAGAGGGATAACGGGCAGCAACAACAGAAATTTCCATCAGAAACAGATCTACAGTAGGAAAGGAAATCCTTGATAAGAATCTGACTAGGTATGATTTTGGAGTAGAGGTAAGAAAAATGCCCAGGAGAGGCACATTTCACCTCTACTATTCCCTTCCTCTCTGAAAACAGTTCATTCCTGTGAGTCTGAACAAAGTCCTGGTCATATGAGAAAGAGAGCAAGGTATTTTTAAAAGAAACTTGTTTGTTTGTTTGTTTTCTTTATATCTTAAAAAAAAAAAAGAAACAACAGGAAAACAAATTTTCATTTTAACAACCAACATTTCTGCAACATAATTGCAGCTTGGAAAGTTCCCCCTGAAAAAACATAGAAGAGTGAAAATGTTTGCAGTTTCTTCCAAAATTCCTGTAGAAAAAAAATATACATTTTTCTTAACCTGTTGTAGTCACCATTTTAAAATTGCTGGGACTGTGTTTACTGTAGAAGCCACTGTTGTGTGCTGTTCTCTTTAGCTATAAACTGACTTCACTTTCTAACTAACGTCATGTTGCAAAGTACTGCAAATAATTCTGAAATTTCAAGTACTGTACAAGTTTCCCTCCTGCATTCCTTTTGCAGCATTTTGGGAAAAGGCATTTCTCTTTTCTGCTTATGACCCAGGCTCATGCCCACTGCTTCATTTAACCACCTTTGGGATTAGTATTTCTGCTTCATTGTCTTGGGCACTCCCAACAATTATTATTCCCAAAGGAACAATTGCAGTCATCTTGTACATACGGCTTCAATTAAAATTCCTGAGGGAAGACATTGAAAGAGGTATTTTATTTTAAAAGCCTTTAAGCACTGCACAACTGCTGCATTCTGAAGAGCTCCCTGCCATTCCCTCCCAGTTCTTTTTCTGTCCCTTAGTCTGGCTTGGTCACTAATTCTGGCATGCTCTGGCAAACTGCTTTTTATTGCAGTACACCTGTATAACCATTTTGGTGGGACACAGTCTGTGATGTATTTGTGCTACTAATATTAGGTATCTAAGCTCTGTGCCTAGATTGGGACACTAGTCTGCCTGGTGTATCTCTGTAGGCAACGGAAAGCAATAGGGTCATCCAGAGGGAAGTGCAAGGCAGAGGCATATTCCCCGTTCTCTGATTTGCACTCTGGAGAAGACCTTCAGTATTCGTTGAGGGTAGCAGAGGGGTCCCCAGCTCTTTGGTCATAAAGTAGGCAGTTCACTGCAGCTCTTGCATGACTCTTACATGACTGGCAAACCAGGCTGGCAGGGTGATGATGGGTGCTTCAAATTCCTGGCCATAGGGGTCAGGAAGACAGTACAGGCAATGAGACCAACTCCATCTCATTAAGGAGAAATGGCTTCTTGTCCTTTTCAACTCATGAGCTGTTCCTAATCTCCCTTTACCTCTGAAAGACATATTGCTTGTACACCATTGGTCTAAGTTATGGAAATTTTTTGGCATATGACTCACAGATGCAGGATATGGGTCACCCCAGCTGGTAGAGGACTGTGAAGAGACCAATCTCCAAATTTAGGTATTTCTTTGCATAATTTTGGTGTGTGAATATTACCTGCTCCCTTTTACCTTCATGTTACTGAACAGTTCCTTTGTATTTCACTGAGAATGATATGAAGGAGTTTTGAACCGTTCCTAATATACCAGGCCTTATTTTCTCTCTTTCTGTGATTTCTGCTTTGCTGAAGATCAGAAAGCTTGGGGCATTTTCTACTTCATATTATGAATGTCTTATTTTTATTTTTATTATTTTGATTTACATCACTGTCATTGGCATTATTGTTATCATTATAATTATTATCATTATTAAGCAGAAGCTGGTCATCCATTGCTATAACTGCAAAACATAGGTCTTTTGGAAATTGTTTCCTATGATTATCATACAGCATCAGAACTCCTAAAATGCAGTAATCATCTAGGTCAAAAGCAGAAACTGGGAATTTTATGAGGGCCTGAAAGTTCACATTTTCATTGTTTATTGAAGAATGTGGGTGTACTCAGCATCAGAAAGGAAAGAGCTTCAGCATTTTGAAAGAAAGGAGATCTAGTCATATACAGAAATAACCTAACTGCCCTTGATGAAATAAAAATGATGAACAAAAGACTAGTTTGTTTACTGATGCTCGTAGATATAATAGTCTTAGCCATATTTTAAGAGGCATATTTATGCTAATTATAAAATGGTTGATAGCAATAATAGGATTGCATGTGTTGCTAAAAAAGAACAAAGAAGATAAAATTCACATTTTTAATGTTTTCAATCTAATTACTATTTCTTTAAAATATTTTAACAACAAACATTCCATCAGCATTATGTCAATACGGTCATGTTACTCAGCTCTCATAATTTTTGTTTATGATCCATGAAAGAATTATCCCTATCCAAACTGATTTTAATTGAATTACAAAATAAAATGAACCTTTTCTAACTTTCTAACCTCCCTGACAAACCAGAATAGGGTCACAGAGATTGGAAGAGTCATTGAAGAATATGTTTTGATTTACTTCACATAGACTCAGGGGAACTTTTTGCCTGATGGTAACCTTAAACTTTTACAACAAACTGTGGTAGTCCTTTATTACAAGTAGATGCATATCTGTCTGATATTTTGGTGGTCAGGAATTTCCTGGTATCATACCACCTACAGTAATATATTTTGCATAATTTATTGTTAATATGGGTAATAGCAGAGGAAAGGAATTTAATTTCAGTTTCTCATTCAGCCATGAAGATTTTTTGAAGTGTATTCAGTGTAAGCACTTCAGAAAACAGCAGAAAGCAGAAAACATCCTCACACCCAAGTGATTTTTTATCGGTTTATCTGTTAATACAACCACTTCATTTCTATTTTGATTTGAAATTTTTGTCCATAAAAAATTGAAGAGCAGTTTTATGCCAAAGGTCAGATATCTTAAAGCCATTTGCATGTCTAACAAAAAAAGACACCAAAGTATTCATGAAATATTAGTTGTGCTTAACTAGTATCTATACTTCCAGTTCAGCTGACACAATAAAACAAATTAAATGCATTTGTGCAAATCAAGGAAACAACAAGATTATGTTTCAAATAGACCCCAAAATACCATATTTACAATATTAAGGCTATATAATGAGTATTTATTTTTATTTAATGGAATACCTAATATTGTAAGAATCACAGCTGTTCACTTTTTGATACAGGTCACCACTCCCTGCACGAATATCTTATCTAGATCATTACCAGACCCTATATTTCTACATAGTACAGAGAGGAATGACCCATGTTCATATGTTTAATATGGTATTGTACACAGCTCCTCCATTTAGAATGTTAAATATAACTTTTTCAAAAGCTTGAGAGAAATCACCTCCTTCACCATCGCCCCTACTAAACTGAATCAACTTACCTTGAGTACTGAACAGTAATTTTCAGGCTAGGATCCATGGATACTTTCACATTTGTCATATATTTCCAAGGGGTTTGTGTAAAATAACTACAAAAAGCAAAAGGAGTGTCAATAAGCTTAAACTTCTTCAGAAGGTTTAGCTTATCTGCTGTAAAATTTTACATGCTTGTCAAATTAGAAGAGGTTGAAAATTGCCTTATGGATGGATTTGATGAATTGCAGAAATTCATTAACACTTCTGGAGAAGTCCTGCTGCAAATAGTATTATCAACCGTTTTCTTCTTTTAGAAGCATTTCATTTCAGGCTACAGGCACATTACAGGTGCTGTTTGTAGTTTCATTTCTTTTTATTTACATGCAGATATTATATTATTTTTCTTAGCCAAATATTTCTGCACACTGTATTTTTGACCTCATCCTTAAGGTGTTTCCATTTCATTTGACTCAAGTATTTTGTGAATCTGGTGAAGTTTGTATTTCCCATGAATAGTGACATCAGTGGCTGTACACATGATTTTAATTTGAAAAGTACAAATTGTTTTTATAATTAATATACTACATGCAAAATTACTAATAAATTCTCACCTGTTCTTTAGTTACAAATGGTTTATGGTAGCAAGCATTCATTCTTGTAGAATTTTTGCATGTTACACAAACTAAACTTCTCAATTTTTCAGGCAGTAACATTGCCCTAGACGTCCTGTCTTGATAAGCTGCTCTTTGACTGGAATAAACAAAACACACCATGACTGAAAATTCTGTGCTGATGGCTTTAACTGCAACTCAGAAGATATAGGCCTTATATCACAATTCTTTTTTTTAAATATTGTTTTATAAAGCCTTTTCTTCCATCATAATGAACATTTGCCATTTCCTGTTTTCAGTCATCAGGTTTAAGCCTTTCCTCAGAAGACTTTATTCATATTTTAACCAGTTTGCCTTTATGGAATTATTCACACCACTGTTGGAATACAACCTGGATAAAGACGTTCTTTTTACTACTCTGTCAGGCAAAAGCATTCTGGCTTTGTTTTTTTGTTTTGTTTTTGGGTGTTTTTTTTTAATCTTTGTCAAATAAGTTTCTTTTCCCCTACAAATTAGATAAGCTCTTGGTATGGAGTACTTCAAAATCACACTTCTGTCTCTCTCCTGTCTTCTGCTAAGAAAAGGTTTGGAGGCACAATGAACATACACACGTGTGGGCACCAAGTGCCTGTGAGAAACAAGCAGTGCTTCTGTCTAGCACAGAGGCAGCCGTTCTGGGAAGGTGCACCCGTCATCGTGGGACACTGCTTCATCTTTCCTTGGTGACATCTGTAAGGCTTCGTTGTCTAATTGCAAAACATCCCACTTCAGAGGCTGCTAGCACAGATGAACGTGTTCATTATATTGTAGCTGTTTGGAGTGTGATGTGGGGAGAAAGGACTGCACAGCCCTCAGTCCTTCCTCATTACAGCCAATGGACAGAGATTATTTATACGATCTAACTAAAAATATTACTTGAGGATAAGTTGATTTAGGATCTAAATATTTTTTTATTAACTATTCCTCCAGTTAATCTATAATGATTTTCTAGTACCCTGGTTATCCACAGGTCTGAGGGCTAAGGTTGGTTTATCTACCTACTTAGTACTCCCTCAATAGCCTTGTAAGAGATTATCAGACATGCTCAGGTACTCACGCAAACTCTGAAGAGATTTTGTGTCTCTAGGGCAATAGCTGGAGCTTTACTACTTGAATACTATCTAAAAGCTCTGCATATGTTAGTCATGGACTTCAGTCAAGCACCTCTAATTCCAGGTTTCAAATTTGTCTGAAAACCGAGCTGGACTCACCTTTACAACTCGGAAGAACATATTTTTTTCTGTGCATAAAGAAAGCCTGGACCTGAAATTTTTCACTTGAGTCATGTTTCTAGTGAACCTTCTCCTGATGATTTTCATAGCCTGGACTTGTGTTGAAAGGCTGGGACTGCTTCTGAACACAATCAGCAACACAGTGCTCTGTGAAGTCGTCAGTTTTTCTGATCAGCCAGGTGAGGGCACCTGGTGTTGAAGTGTGCTGTGGCTTCTTTCCTGCTGGCATGACTGATTTTCCTTGCAGTGGAAACCAACGTGGATGGTAGTGGGAAGGTGATAATTTTTTGGACGTCGTTTGACATAAAGCCAAGAGGTAGGTAGCACACATATCTGATCCTAAAACTAGAAATCCCAGAGTTTATATGCAGACTATGATGGCAGTCTAAAGATATTTTAAAAGACTACAGTAATGAATCGTACTTTTTATTTCATCCTGCTTGTTATCTAAGCTAACGGTAATGTGAAAAATACTACAACTTTAATTTTGCTAGCAACCTCTTGATGTAGAGAGTATCAGATAGTGCAGATATTTTAGTCTGTATTTTTCCTTTGGTATAAGCACCAAAGAAACCAAGAAGTCTTATTATATTTTTTTTTGTTAGAAAATATGTAGCAGAATAAAATGTGACTTAATGCTCACATTAAATGCAGAGATTCAACAGTAAATCAGGCCCAGTCATTCAGAACTCATTTCTAACTGACCATTATGTCCCTTTCATCACAATCATGGAAGGAAAAGCCTTGAGAATGATATTCACCAGACATACAGCCTTAATGATAATGTTTCTTAGAGCGCTTAATCAGGCATATTTTATTGTAGCACAGCCCCATTAAAAAGACATTCGGAGTTGTGCAGTGCTTTTCAAGTGGAATCCAGTGAGTTTCTGAGAGGAATATATGCTTGGGAGTATCTCATTTTCTCCTGGATATTTCACAAAACCTCTTTGAAGTCTTTGGAGTTATAGTAGGGATAAAATTAATCCTATTCCTTTTACACACTGATACAAATTAGATAGAACTACCGAGAAATTGATGACAGAACTTTTGCTGGTTCCTGTAAGTGTAGCTCACTGAAGTCAATGGAGCCATACCTACTTGGAGTCAATCAGGTTCCACTTGTTTTTATCACTGAATATATATATATAACTGCAATTGAATTTCCAATTAGGCAGTTACACATGTGCTATTTATTTGTCCTACAGCATCCAACATAGTATATAACCTTTCTGCCTTTAATGTTGCTAAGGGCAACTGATAACAATGAGGCTATTCTTAAGGAAGAGCTACTGGATTTTGAAAACATTTCACTGACTAATTTTCACTGTTGTGTCTTTTATAACAAATTAGTCTTTATCATTCTAAACCATGTTTTGCACGATAATTGCTTTCTAGAATACACATGATTATTTCTTGTAGAACTGCTGCTAGCCTCCAAGTACACAGTGATAATATATGAGACCAAAGTCCATCTAGTCTAGTATCTCTTCTGTAACACCTAGCAAAAGTGAATGCTTAAGGAAAGAATATAAAAACCATGAAAAGGGCAAGTCCTCAAGACTATCCCCTTTGCAGCATCAAATGAAGCCAGGTCTATTCCCTTGTGCATCAGCAAGCAACAGCAAATCAAAAAGAATGTTAAAGATGGGCTGAGTTGGTTTTTTTTTTGGAAAGGACAGCTTATCCAATATCAGTAGATTTCCTTTCTTCCTCCATACTTATCAAGAACCCAAATGCTAAGCCTTTCAGCAGCAAAATGAGCTAAAGTAGTCCAGAGGCCACACTGACTTGTACTAGTTCTTAGAAACTTCACCCTGCCCCAGTTCCCTACACTCGTCTCCGCACAAAGCCCTGATTCAAAGCCCTACAAATTTTAATGTGGCCTTTACTGTCATGTCGTTGGCTGCCATGAGGCAAAGTAAATGCACTAATTTATAAACAGATGCAGGACAGTGAAATCATTCACAGTTTGGTTTTACCAGCTTTGACAGTTCTTTGTTATGAAGCTAAGCAGAGAAAGGAGATGGTATGTGTTGTGCCTTGTATAGCAGCATCATGATTCAGAAGACAGTGCAAGCATGCATTTTGTTACTTACCAGGGTATTCCAAAAGTGACTTATGTTGTCTTTAAGGTTAAAATACCCATTTTAGATTAGAAAGAATAACAGAAAAGCACACCTGTTTTCAAGATTAATATGTTTGCCATATTTGCTGCTGCTTTGAGAGTTTCGTTGCATAAGCAGTCATCTTTTTATGTATGGCAAAGAATATTTCAGGAAAAGAGAAATACACAGAATTTACTTATTAACTTGTTTTTCAGCTTTCACTCTGAACATGTGTGTAGGGTGTGAAGAAACAGACACAGAAGAAGGATCAAAAGAGGAGAAGGATGAGAAGAGGAGGACAAGAAGCTCCCCACCCAGCCTGCCATTTCAAAACCAGCAAAAAATATTCTGGGATGTCTGCATATCCCTCTGTTTTATTAACCCTATAGTGCCATATCCTGCAAGACACTGTAGTCAAACTCCTTTAACCTTGGTCTTAGCAAGGGAGAGGAGAAGGTGGTTTCAGGCAATGCCCTTGGACCAGAATTGTGCCTGGACCAGGGGTGCCTCTGCCCTGGTCACTGTGCTGGCACTGCCGCACTCCCTGCCCGTCCCCGCTCCTCTGTTCCTTGGTAGCTGCTGCCACCTGGGCATGGCTTGCATGCTGCTGGGAGGGAGGGAGTGTCGAGCCTGGCAGCAAGCAACATTGAAGACGAGAAGAAAGAAAATAGCTGAAGTGAACAGCAGCAAGAATTTTACTTGCTTGAAGGCCCAAAACAACTCCTGGTGGCCCTAGAGGCCTTGTTATAACCCAATGCCATCTTCAGGGACAGTGGAGTTACTATATGGCTTTTCATTAACCACATAGCTACTTAATCCGTATTGTTTGCTTCTGATAGCATTGGGAGGCTATAAAATGTGATGTATGGAGTATGCTGTTAGGATGGAGCAGCAGTTGCACTGTGCTTAACATTCCTATTGTCAAACAAACTAGACAATGCCAAAAATGCAGCTTGCCCTAAAACACAAATGGCAGTCTTTTGACATTGTAGCTGCTCATTTTTCAAAGCCACAAATATTCAAGAACCAAAGAAGATAAATCTTAATGTGTAAACCTTTTACTTTTCCCCTGGTAAAAGTGCTTGGGGAGGTTAAGCAAAGATGTAGTGGAAAAATGTTGCAAATCAAACAGACAGCCTGTTCAGCCTGTTTTGTCGTTTCCATGGCTTGTATCAATCAATATTTGCTCTGACAGAGGACATTTGGAAGATTGGCTTCAGACCACTGCTTGAAGGCCTAGAATGGGTTCAATGCTTGGCTGAAATGTGCTGTCAGTAAGGACCATAGCTTGGTCTGTGCACTCATCAGTGATAATACAGGGGAAGCAAGGAGAGTCTGCCTACCTCCTTAGCTTTTCCCCTCCTCCAGTAAATACATTATTACTGGAACATCGTAAAATTACTGATCACTGAACCAGGCATCCAAAAGCATGTTGTTTAACACTGATACAGCTTGATACTGTATACTCCAGGTGTATTGATGCTGTATACTCCAGGTATAGCTGCATTTCAGTGGTAAACCTAAGAAAGTGTTGCTTATAGTGGGTATTCTTGCTGTTGTTTTTAATTAATGAAAATTTTGGTCTTGTCCACACTCTAAAATCCAAGATCCCTCTACTGAGACTGAAGTGCCTCAGTATAACCCACTTTTCAAAAATAAGTGGCCTAGGGATAGGAAATGGTAGTTATATTTGTTCCCCTTCAAGCTTCCCATTTAAAAGGGTGAAATGTTAGTTTTAATTAAATGCACAGATAATAAAATAATTTTTAAATGGATCTTTAAAACAATGCTGTTTAAGACGAAGAAATATTCCCTGTGGCAAGTTTTACACTCAGACAAAGATTCCTTATATTTGCAATATCAGCAAACAATACATTCTGATGAGTAATGGTTTGGTAGAGCAGCTTATGACTTTAAAGGAATGAATACCAGTTTTGTTTTGTTTAGTGAAGACAGCCTTTAATTTCTTTTTTGGTCTAAATAGAAATTTTCATTTGTTTTGAAATTTTCCTTTTTTTTCCCCAGTGAAAGTCAGGAGAAAATACCCTGCCATTTTCTAAAAAACCAAAATCAAACCTATTCATTATTTCCAAACACAGAGATCTTTTTACTGAAATATATTTCAGATGTGAAATAATAGTAATTCCCTTCAATTTTCTGTTCAGAGGAGTAGGATATTAATTTCCTAATTCTGAATGGAATGAAGCTTGAATTATTAAAATAAGGCTAAGCCAGGTTGTTAACCTCAGATAAGTAATATTTTTGCAGTCTCTAAGGACACAAAAGAAGAAGAGTCCTTTATATGTGGAGTACACTTCTGGTTTAGTAGTGACCCCATTGGTTTCTGTGCTGCAATACGAACACTCTGCTAGGCATGCTGTGTTCACAGGACCTATTTCAATGCCTGAGCTTGTGCAATTCATTGGCAGAAATTAAAGCATTTCAAATGGCTTGGGTTTTGTTGGGGGAAGAGTGAATTCATAGTATTGTGTCATGTGTCTTCATTTATTTCAGTGAGTAATATATGTGTTTCAGGCCTAACCCATATAAGAAATGACTGATGTAAAATGTGATGAAAAAGGAGCATTACAGAAAAATTCTTAGTCATTTTATAAGCCAGAGGACAGTCTAGTCTTTCTGTTCTTAGAAAAGACTGAGTAAGAGAGAGAGAAAATACTTCAAGTCATGAGAACTGCAATCTTAAAATGAATCAGTAATTAAAAAAGGTTAAGTAAGCCCTTGAGGTGGGGACTATCTTTTCTTTACAGCCTTGTACAGTGTCTGCCACAGCAGGGTCCCTCCTTTCCATTGGGAACTCGGGGCATTGCTCTCATGCAAGGAGTAAAACCAACAGCAATACTTGGGGGGAAAAAAAATCCAAAAAACTGAACAACACTTAATATACAGTTTTTGATCTTCACGACACTGTGGATTAGAGAAGAAAGCCCAGCCACAAATCAGCAGAAAAATAACATTTGATGCATTCGAGCTATGAGGCAGAATCTGTTGCTGCTGTAAACTCCATAGCTTCACTTAACCTCAACCAAGTGGGAAACACTTCCATTAGTAGAGGATCAGTCTTGGAGTCTCTTACTGTTTGAGTTCATCACGTCAAGAAATCACATGCAGAACGATGCATTGTGGATGAAAGATTTTTTCAGAGCTGGAAATTTTGTTGACCAGGTTAAAACCAAGGAAAATAACACTTTTATTCTGCAATATGTTTAAAGAGATACCTTGTGTGAAGTCTGTTATTATGCCATTGTAGAAACAGAGATATCAAAGAAAAGAAAAATAAGAAAGAGCAAAGACTAAATAAAGTGAAGGGGGGAGGAAAGGAGCTGGAGGTGATATTTTATGGAAGCTTTTCCTGCCTGAAGTGTGTAGAATCAAGTTTAATCTGGAACAAGCGCTGTGTTCAGGACATGTAAATTCTAGTAGCACTGAGAAGCAGATTTTCCTATATGCTATGCATATGTATGAAGGACCCTTAGACTCACATCAAGTGAGAGGATAGGGAAATTTTCCATCGCAGAAATATATACTCTTCTCTTAGTTTCTTCAGTAGCCATCTGTAAATATTGTGCAGCATGGGTGACATACAAGGTAGGAGTGTGAAAAGTCTGCCCAAGATTTGACAAAACAACTGTCCCCAAATTCTGCTAAGGAAGCAAATATAAATTTCTATAGGCAGAACAAGTACTGTCTTACCTGTTCTATCTCCCTGCCTGAGTTTGCAACCAATAAGGTTGGTCTATGGTGGTAATGAGACCTACTAATTATAATCCTAATTATTTTAGACATAACAAGCTGTATGACCTAAGAGTCTAGCTAGAACATGGGGACTAATGATTAAAAGAGTCACTGATGTGATGGACGTATTTGGACTCTGACATCAATGACCCCTTTAATAGAAGTCCTTTATCTCTAAAGTAGGTTGACACCTTCTTCTATGGGAAAGGTAATCCCTGCTCCCTTAAATAGTAGTCTCAGAAATACCAGAGTTGAAAAGCCTGCTTCCTGTGTCCAAGAGAGCATATTTCTGTGGACTAGACAATGTATCCCTCAGTTGCTTTGTACACAGTTTAATTTCTGCCTACACAATTTTGATAATTTACAACAATACCACAATAATTTTATTTTTTCCCTCCAGCCTTACTTACAAGAAGTTTTTGTCAAAGCTTTTCCTTTATAGGTAATAAGAACAATACTAATTTCTTATTCCTATTTTCTCATTCTTGTATTAGGCTCTTTTGTTTTATTCCTGATTATTCTGTTTATACGAATGGAAATAAAAATAAAAAAAACCAAACCCACAGCTGAATCTCTGACATCAATGGTTTTTGCTCATGAATACCCAATATTAGATTTGGTTATGTGGCAAAAAAGCTTTACGTATGAACTAAATATTCTTTGGTGAGCAGATCACATATCCTAGTTTATATTAAATGAGTTAACAAGCATACTGAAACAATCATCTCAAAAAAAGTTTTACTTTCTTCTTGAATAATTACAAAAGGAGCTACCAACTTCATGTGATTTTGCCCAGGATCTGTTTCCATATAGCAGATGCAAGCAGCATTGCCTAGACCCTTGTGTCTTCAGATGTCTGTGCTCAGAGAAACAAGATCTTTACTTACAGTGATTTTCAGGACACATGCATTTTCATAGAATAATTTGGGTTGGAAAAGACCTTTAAGATCATCAAGTCCAACCATTTATCCAGGACTTACAAGTCCATCACTAAACCATGTTGCTCAGCACCACATCCTACACATTTTTTAAATGCTTCCAGGGATGGCGATTCCACCATGTCCCTGGGCAGCCTGTTCCAATGCTTGATCACCCTTTCAGCAAAGATATTTTTCCTAATACCCAATCTAAACCTCCCGTGGCATAACTTAAGGCTGTTTTCTTCTACCACTTCTTCAATGGCCTATGGTGATGGGGGTGCAATTACTTTGGACCCTATTCCCCTGATACCTTCTGCACTGTCACTGAAATAAACAGCAACTTTGTCCCAGGTCTAAGAAAAAAACCCCACAGGAACGTTCTTGCATTTTGGCTTTTAGGATGTGATCTCTGCATTAGAGTCTGTATCCCTGAAATACAATTATAAGGGCTTCCTGTACAACACCCAAGGGTATTATACACCTCCTAACAAGCTGTTTGACAGCTAATGTGCAGAGTGGCGAGCCATGTAGGGGTGCCTGTAAGAAAATGCTCATGGGGAAGAGTCTATAAAGCAGACATACCTGTCCCATGCTAAATCAGACCCCCAACTCCGCAGCTGTAGTGCCAACCAGATACCTGAAGGACACACTGATAACCACCTTTGGCTTTCACTGAGTGTTTTTACTCAGTAGACTCCCAAGACACCTACTGGCACAAGCTGCCCAGATGAGCCTGGCAGTGAAATGCCTTGTTTGTGCACCCAAAGTGGGGGTTAAAAATGAACCAGCCATCGCTTAGCTCTACACTGAGCCACTAGGGATCTGCAGATCCTATGCTCTTGGGTGAACTGAAGTATTAAATATTGATGGTGTGCGTTGAGTTTAGGTGTCTGAAACATAACTGGCAGGAAAGCAAGGAGATATAAATGCATCAGACTCAGCTCCCTCTATTCTACTAGCACGGCATTAAGAATTTAGGGTTATTCCTGAGTTTCTACCTCTGTCCTCTGCTAAAATGAAAGACCATAAACATGAAAAAATTCAGCTTCCCTTAAATCAGCTCACATGCTTTGTCTATAATAAGCCCTACCGCTTACACAGGAATACGAGCATTATGCTGAGTGTGAGGTGCTTCACCGTGAGAAGCTTTAAAATTAGATATTAATCAGCAAGCTCTATGAGCTCTAATTACTATGTGCCTGTGAAGCTGATACTGCATGGATGATGAAGGAGATAGATACACATCTTTCTCATTTATTCTAGTGAACACAACTAGGTGTGGCTAAGTGAACAAGCTAACCCATTTATTTCTATTAGGAAACTAATACTGAGGTACCTAAACTGCTGTACCCCAAAGGAAATGGTTTTATTAGCTTGAAGCCATGTCATAATGGATTAGGTGAAGACATAATTAGCAATGGGTTCATTGAGATAAAAGTATGTGTTCAGTAATGAATTCTTGACCAGTAACTTTCAGGTGTCTCAATAGCATGTTGCACAATGACTGCATTTCTCCCCATGGAAATCATTTGATGTAGTACACTAACCTGCTCTGGCTTCTTTTACTCTCCCTTTTTATGATACTGTCAAAGAGGAATAACTTAGCATCCTTTGTTGTCTGAATGTCTAAACTAATTACAGACAGGCACTAAAGCTTCATTTGCTGACTTGGCTTCTGCTGACTCAGCTTTTTCAGTGTTCAATGTGCTTCTTTAAAATCAAGAGTACTAAGAGACAGTTTTGCATACAGAATATATCTGCCAAAACGACAGAACTGTTATTTATCCAGTGGGTTCTACACCACTTATACACGATTCAGAAAGCAAAGAAAAAAAAATCATCCTTACCAACGGCTGCAACCCCAGGGATATCATCTGTAGTTTATAAAACAGGATTTAAGTTGCAGTGACCATATTGTGTCCAGAGGCATAATCACAGCTGGCATAAAAAACTTATATTTTGTATATAAAAGTATACAAGAATACTTGCATCTTAAGTAGTATTACTATTTTTCTTGCTCTATTTCTTAGGAATTAATTTTTTTTATTCCTCAGAGATATAAAGTGCACCAAAGGTAATACAGAGGGACATAAAGGTAGAGGAGAGCCTAGATTATACCTGTCTTGTTCTGCAACCCAGAGAACATCAAGTGTACAACAGCAAGGATCTCCTAAAGGAAGAATGCTAATTCATGCTTTTATCTCAGGATGAGAGGATTCCTTCTTCTGACACTCTTCATTGGGTTGTTGGATGTGTTGGAGACTCTCACAGTTAGCTTGTGTGTATGTAGTGATGGAGCTAACTGTTATGTTTCTTTTCTTCTCGTTTTTAAAATTACACTTGTGACATCTGGATGACTCAGTAAATAAAAATAGTAAATCTCAGAAATATTCTGATGTGACAATTCCTTAGATGTAATGTTCAGGAAATGCTTTGTGAAGTGTTTAACAAAACACAGAGGAAGGTTTAAAGAAAACAATATTGATAATAACTATCTTTGCCTCAATCTACTGAAAATGGCTGTGTTTTATTTGCAGGGTAGACTGCTAGGAATCCCAGAGCCTCCTTCCCTTCCTCCTTTCCATCCATCCTTGAATCCTTTCTTCCATCTTTTCATCCTTTTATCCTTTGTTCCTTCCTCCCTTCATTTCTTTCTCCCTTCCTTCCCTCCTTTTCCTCCTACCCAAGCAAGGTAGAGAGCACAAGAGGAAGACCTGCCTCTCCTCTGGGGCCTGGGAGCAGGTGTAGGGCTCTTGCGCAGAGGTCAGCAGGTACTTCACAGCCAGGCATGCAGATGGCATCAGGGAGCAGGTAGGACTTTGTCTCTTCCCTCACTGAGGGCAGAGCCGAGCCAAGGGAAAATACTGCAAGGTACTGCTGGCTCCATCCATAGAAAACTCCATTTTTTTTCCCACTCAGATAAGAGGACCTAAGAAGCTGGTTGTACTTTTATATTTTCTCCACAGGGTCCAGGCATCCAGCACTACAAAGCCAGCTCCTCCACAAAACTTCTGGCAAAGCCACAAGTGAGTCCATTAAAAACATAATGGCTTGCCAAATACATGTGTTCTTTCTTTAATCACAGTTGTCTGAATTTATAGAGTTCCTCAAATCGGCAAAGCTCCAGATCTTGAGGTATACGTATTTTATTAAGAAATACATAAGGAGTTTAAAATGGATTTTGAAATGAAGATACGCAAGCCACTATAAACGTAGCTGGTTTATGATAGTAGCTGGTGTCGTTGCAATGTCATGCATGCTTGTTCTTATATGGCAGCCACAATGTGACATAATTTACAGCAAGTAGAGGATTTATAGTGTGCAACAAAGCAATTGAAGACACACTGCTTTGTGAAAACAAAGCAGAAAATATTATCCTCTCCTTAATCTATTCTGTACTTTCTGTAGTTCATTTAATTACCAAGAATTATTGTCAATCTCATGGTTTTGCATCCTGAAAAGGGCAAGTGCAGTTTGAGAAAACAAATGAAACACTTCTACATTTAGTTCCCTTGGAAGCCTTTAAGTGTTGGCTTTGGAGGAATTTTATCTTGTGTGGAGGCTTACAGAAGAAACGTAATTGTGGGTCTAAAGTTACATGGCTTTCTGGGGAAGATGGTTTGCTCAGTCATTTATACTTCTGGGATTTTCTTATTGTTACTGTATGAGAAGTACTACTTAAAATCATCTGCTTCATTAGCATCATGGATCATAAAATTAAGTAACAATCCACTCTGCTGTAACAGCCTGAAGACTTCCTCTGAAAGGATTCATGTAATTTCATTTTCAAGTAACAATTCCTGAAAATGTGTCTAAGTATGAAGACTCAGCTAACAAAGACATCTCTGGGTGACTTTGCAAAGTAAAATAATTACAACTTAGTCTGTTCCATACTTCAAGATGTGATATAGAAAGGTATTGTTCAGAAACTGAAGTGAAAAGCCTATGACAGAAATACCCACTGTCTTTTGTACAAGTCCTAGTTGTATCGATATGGAGAATAAAGTACAGATGTAAGACTTCCAGTAGGCTACCAAGTCAATCACTTGTTTTGAGTAGATTATATTTTATTTATTGACATTTGGCCATTTACACAAAATTCCTTATCCCTTCAAAATTATATTGTTTGTAAAGATTGCCTGAGGTACCTGAATACATATCCTTATTATCTATTCATTGTTCATGATAATTTCAGAAAGGCATTCCTGGATCTATCTTGTAACAAATTATTTTATAACCCAACTTTTCAAAAGTAGCCATGATGTGTGTGGTCTCATAGTTGAATCTATGCCTTTATAGTTATCTTAAAAGTTAGGAAATACAGGTTGGAAATCCCTCAGTCACAGAATGATCCCTGGACACAGGCTTGTGAATTTTAAGTGGATGTTTTCTTATTGATCTGTGGGGAAACACTTTCCCCTCAGTATCTTTTAAAGAAAAAATATTCCTCCTGTTCTGTCCTGTTTCCTTTTTCCACTTCCCTCTAGCGCATGCTGTTTTTTCAAAAGAAAGGTTCAAATTTCCTCCTTCAGGAAAAGGCTTGAGACTGTGTTTTGTGGACTAATGTCTAAACCCTACAGAGGGGGGCAGAATTCAAATCTACCCCATGCCCAGGACTGTGCAGTGGCCAAGCCACTGTGTGTGGATTGATTTCATTCTCAGACACGCCCAGGTCTAGGGAAGCCAGTCACCTTGTTAGCTGTCCCAGTGCTCAGCACCATGGTATTGAAGCTTCTTTCTGCACTTTTGGCTCTCAGTTCACCATCTGTCAAGAACAAATTATTGCCTTGCTGCTGTGCACCGAAGAAGGTATTAATTGCACACGTACCACATGGACAAAGGCAAGATGAAAACATAAGAGGATTAGCTTGCTGGAGATGATAATGAAGACAACAACAACAACAAAATCAAAAGAATAATATGAGAGACTCCTAAATTAGGACAAATAATAACTTCTCTCTTCTCATGCCTAATATAAGTGCATTGATCCCAGAATAAATAAAGCCCAACAATATTTTAAGAAAAAAAAAATATTTCATTGAATGAAAAAGGGCTTCTTGATTTGCTTCCTGGCCTTGGAGTTCAGCCATTTACATCCTGCTTGGTGACTTCCTAGGGGTTTCCTGGTGTACTTATGATTGTACATAGTGTCTCTCTCTGAAAAATGGTAGAACATCCAAAAGTATAAAAAATTTTTTTTCTTTGTTCTTTATGTGTACACCTAAAAATAGATATGTGGGGAAGTGAAGGAAGAATGCTTGTAAAAAACCATGAACGCTGCTTGGCAAAAAAAGGATTTGTCGGTCTAATTGCTATTTCCATAGTAATCTGCTTGTGATATATCTACTTGTCAGTTATTCAGCTATGGCTCTCAGCCATAATTGCAATTCTGGCTAAAAATAGGACATTTCACCTTTCAATATGAAAATCACAACTCTTTTCAGTGAATTTGCTTTCTAGAAAATGTGCAATTTATTTTCTAACTTATACAATACAGGACTGCTACAGCCTAGTTTATGATATCTCTGTAGTATGCCCCTATCCTGTGTAGAAAACACAGTAATTTCTAAAGGATTTGGCTTCTACATACAGTTTGTAAAAACAGTTTTTGATTTGCTGGATGGGATTTCAGAGGATTCTATTTATGCCATATGATATGATACGATACGATACAATATGATATGATATGATGTAATATGCATGTATCTGCATGTGATATGTGTTGTGCATGTAGAGGCAAATATGATGCCCCTACTGAGCACCCCTCACATTCCCTTTCTTCAGTTCAGGCTACCTTCTCTTTTGACCAGGTCTTTCAGTTCCATGAAAGGACACGGTGACAGCTTTGACTGTCAGTGATATACATTTCTAAGTCACCTGGTGCAACTTGGTGCATTAAATATATGTCATAACAATTACTGATAGAGAAAGAAATGAAGATCTGAAAAATTCCTGTCTAAAAACCTCCAAACATACACTGACAAGCACGGTCCTACTGCTTTGGTACTTGGGATCATTGAGTTAATTCATTCCCACTGAACGCCAGGGGTCATTTTGTCTATTATGGTGTAAGTAGGAAATATAATACTTCAGAGCAATCAAAATCTCTGCACAACTAGAGCTCTAATTCTGTCTGAATGATCACTTAGAGATATATGAACTAACTCAGAATATGTATCATATTTAACAGGTTCCCATCTGTCCTACCAGATCCAGTGCCCTTCTAACCCGAGTATAAAGCCAAAGGATATTTGAGGGATAGTAATGTATAAATAGATATATCAAAAGGCCACATAAGGAAAAAGTCTTTGTCCACTTTCTTCTTCCAAGACTTTTAGAGGGATACTTGTCTTTCTAATTTGGTGAAGTTAGCAAACACTTCAGAGAGCTGAATCCTGAGTGAGCTTTGTGGTGGAAAAACACTAGGGCTAAAACATATGTTTGCTACTGGTTAGGAGTCAGACCTGGGCAGATACCTTACTTGTCTTCACATAGCTGCCTGCAAGCAAGTCCCTAAGTTATTAGTACAGTCAACTCCAATTAAATGTAGGTCTCTTAATCAGAAGGTAAATTTCACTATTGCAATCTAAGTTTAGAATAAAAGCAACAGACTGACACAAATACACGTATGCACAAATGCAAGGGAAAAAGAAAAGTTAGAGATGGAGAAACTTGGCTTGTCCAGTAGGTCACATGCCTAGTCTGTGAAGAGTCCGGTTTTGGGAATGCATATCACTCCTGTAAACACGTATTCATTTGCATTGTTCTATAACGTGCTCATATGTAGGATATAGATGCATATAGTGGCATTCATCATATTTATTTTCAGTTCTGTGAAGGTTTAGTGTCTGTCTGAACTTCTTATTCAAGCTCCCTTTCCACACAGAGAGAGAGGGTACTTTAGAGAGTAGATCATTCATCTCTGAGACACCAGTTCAAGTCAAATAGCCACAACCACAGGTCACTTTTCAAAATATAAGTGTTGTACTAAACCACAGGTGAAAAGCAACAGCTTCTGGAATACCATATGGAGATATTCAAGAATGACAGATAAGAAAAAGATATATTCATAAACACTACTCTACCCATTAGGCACAGTACAGTACTATTTGAAAACTATTAGAAGTGGAGAGAAATACTACACAAATTAGTTTATGATGGAATATGGTTGAGGCCATACTGACTTTGTTAAGGCCAGAGAAAAAGATGCAGCTAAGACACATACTTGAGAGAGATTTCATATAGATAAACCACTCCAGGCATCATAATAAGGGTGCTCTGTTTTGATGAGCCAGCTTAGCATATAGAAGTGGAATATGTCTACAACATCTGATAACAAATAACATGTGACCCAAGGCTCTGGGAGAAAAACACCTGTTCCCTCTAGTTTTGTCATATGGAACTCAGACTTCTAAAATATTAGGTCTGTAAAGTGAAAAGATTTAATTTGGTTTTCTTTTCTGTTTATTTTTCCTTCGTTGTTTTATAGGTCTGCAGTTACACTCATTCAAGCCTGAGAAGCTTCACTACAGGGAAATAGGCTGATTACCTCTGAAAAATCCTTGATTTGGGGTTTTGGTCTTTTTGGTTGGTTGGTTGTTTTTGTTTTTGTAAGATTAACTTTCACTTAACAAAGTCATTCCTTCATGGAAAAATACAGCCAATCTTAATAACAAGTCATATCCAAAGCAGAAAACCACAAAAGGAAAACGTGGAGCAAGCATGGATTTGCTATGGTGTGCTGGATATTCCATACCATACAACATCATGCTCAGCATATAAAGCTGGGGGAAGAAGAAGGAATGGGGGGGACATTTGTAGTGATGATGTTTGTCTTCCCAAGTAACCATTGCATGTGATGGAGCCCGGCTTTCCTGGAGACGGCTGAACACCTGCCTGCCGATGGGAAGTGGTGAATGAATTCCTTGTTTTGCTTTGCTTGCATGCACAGCTTTTGCTTTACTTTTACTCTCAGCCCATGAGTTTTCTCACTTTAACTCTTCTGATTCTCTCCCCCATCCCACTGTGGGGGGTGCAGAGTGGACAAGTGACTGTGCCGCGCTTAGTTGCCAGCTGGAATTAAACCAGAACAGTTCTTTGTGGTGCTTAACGTGAGGCATGAAGGGTTCAAGACAACAACAGATTTTATTTCAATGTGCTAGATTGAATTTATAGTTGTCAATGGTGTTTAGCTATTAATTGGCAGGCTTCTGTGCTTGCCATGGGACTTACTTGCCTTACTGTATATTAGAGTTAGTGTCTGCTTTTTGCTTTTAATGCTTGCTGGACTGCTGTACTGCTTATCATCTTACTCTGTTATGCTTGGGAACATTTTGATAACAGCAATGGTGATGTGCCTCGGCTGGCAGGTGGCCAGGGCATTGCTGCTGTTTCTGTGCTGCTGTACTGGACAGGCTGGAACTCCAGTGTGAGCTCAAGTTGAAGGGACTGTGACCTGTGGATGAGTCCACATGGGAGCAGAACACCCTAAACCATCTGTGGCCATGGATAAGCCCATGCTAGAGGATGTACATCTCTAAGTATTTGTGGCTGTGGTTATGTCCATGCCACAGCAGGTATACCTCTGAAGGGATTATGGCCCAAGGACAAGTCCAAGCTGGAGAGGGTACAGCTCAAAGCGTTTGTGGCTGTGGAAAAGTCCATGCTGCAGCAGCTACACCTTGAAACATCAGTGGCTGTGTATGAGGTCATGCTGGAGCATCTCAAAGCATGTGGCCATGGATAAATCCAAAACAGAGCAGGTACAGCCCTGGATGGATTGTAGCCATGGGTAAGGCCATGCTAGAGCTGATTTACTTCTGAAGGGACTATGGCTGTGGATAAAGCCACGCTGGAGCAGGTATGTCTCTGGAGGCATTGTGGCCCACGGAGAAGGCTGTGTTGGAACAGGTGCACCTCAGAGTGACTGTGGCTGTGGATAAGTCTATGCTGCAGCAGGTAAACCCCTGAAAAGACTGTGGCACATACAGGAGGCTCCCCTTGGAGCAGGTACATCCCTAAGGGGCTGCAGTCTGTGGATAAATACAAGCCAGAACAGGGATAAGGGGAGGAGTTCATTGCAATGTTAAAACCTATGGTGTGACCCAGAGGGACTGGGGTGGAAATTGTAATAGAAATACCTTTAAATTGTAGTAACTTGTGATTTGAGTTGCATATTATGGGAATTACTGTAGCAAGAACCTCTTATTGTTAGCCAGACTCAGAGCAAGGGAAGAATTCAGTGCAAAGTTAAGCTCTATGACCTGGCCCAGAGGGACCAGGAGTGGAGACTGCAATGAATATACCTTTAAAGTTTTGTAACCAAGTATCTGAGTTGCATGTTATAGGAATTACTGTATCAGGAACCACCCAAATCAGTGGAGGACAAGTATTACAAGAAGCAGAAAAGTGCAGCAGTGACCCAACCTGAGGTGGCTTTGGTGACAATAACTCCACACAACACAACACTTCTGCTGTCCTGAGCTACCACCATAACAGATGGAACCCAAACTCAATGGATATTTTGTGGACATTGATGGACATTTTACAGGCATTTCACATGGGTGGTCCATAGACTGAGGGAATTCTGTCTGTGTATTGTATCAAAGGATGGGAAGAGGAGTGGTGGTTAGTGAGGATGTATTGGATAGCGTGGGAACTGGGCATGATGTAAATAGTATGGAATAAGAGATGGAGAATGTGCTGGGTTTGGCTGGAGTAGAGTTAATTTTCTTCACACTAGCTGATATGGGGCTGTGTTTTGGATTTGTGCTGGAAACAGTGCTGACTATTACGGGGATGTTTTAGCTGTGGCTGAGCAGGGCTTACAGCGAGCCAAGGCCTTTTCTGCTCCTCACCCCCCCCACCCACCCCCCCACCAGAGAGCGGGCTGGTGGTGCACAAGAAGTTGGGAGGGGACGCAGCTGGAACAGCTGACCCACACTGAGCAAAGGGATAGTCCATACCGCATGACATCATGCTCAGCAAATAACACCAGGGGAAGAAGAAGGAATGGGGGGGGACATTTGTAGTGATGGTGTTTGTCTTCCCAAGTAACCATTACGCATGATGGAGCCCTGCTTTCCTGGAGACGGCGGAACACCTGCCTGCCGATGGACGGTGGTGAATGAAATCCTTGTGTTGCTTTGCTTGCGTGCACAGCTTTTGCTTTACTTAACAAACTGCATCTCAACCCATGAGTTTTCTCTCTTTTACTCTTCTGATTCTCTCTCACATCCCACCGAGGGGGGTTGAGTGAGCAGCTGTGTGGGGTTTAGCTGCTAGCTGGGGTTAGAGCACAACACATAGGAAGAAAGAATTGGCCTCTAAGTTCATTTCAACAATTACAAGCTGTGGAGCAGGTCATCCTTTTCTTTATGATTGTGTTTGCAATGATGCAGATGCAAATTTCCTTTCCTTTCCCTCCGTACTATTCTTATCTGCACCTGTACCTACAGGACAAAAGTTTTGAGAGATACAAGACATCCATTGGGTTTAAAATGCATACTAAAAGATCACACGTTCAAAAAATGAGCTGCCCCTATGACATATGCTGAGCTGCTAAATCTCAAATCCAAAGTTCTCAGCTCATCTGCAGAATAATCTGTGGAAAACCTGTGCTGCCAAAATTTGCTGATTTTCAGCAATTATAATAATTTCTAGTGGTTAATAGTAATCTTCAGCTTCCAACCACTTCCAAATTTCATAGCAAATGTGTCAATTAGATATAGTGGCTTTGATGATGCAAATGCCTGTCATTCATATAAAAGCCACAAAGTCACATAAAATAATGACATTCATTTACTTGGATTCTGGTTCAGAAGGAAAACAGTGACTTATGGGACATCATACATGGCATAATTCCTTGAGCCATCAGCTTAAAAATGTATCTGAAAAGTATCATCACTCTTGAGTATATCTTTTCTGTGAACAAACTCCAGTGATGAGTTAATTCTTGCTGTGGGCCGTGTAAGCTAAACCAGAAATGTGTTCTGTGGAGAAAGAACATAGTCTTTCTAGTGTGTGATGAAATCAGAGGAGGCTGTCAGAAAGAAATAAAACAGGGCTAAAGTCAGGAATCACTTAGAGAAAATCTGTGTCATAAGTTATCTGGAAAGAGGAGCTGAGTAGCCATGCATTAAATTTGTTCAAGTGTGTTGTGAGTGCTTAACAAGCATCAGTAAAAGAGGTTTGAGTGGACAATCAGAGACATAGGAGAAAACCCAATGAAATTATTTTTACAGTTCCTTCTTCCTTCCTCATTCACTTGGTTCACTATAAAGATGGCTGTAGAAAGCTTTCCTTGTTGTTCTGAGACACATCAGCTTTGTGGCCTCAGAGCAAAGACCCGAGAGAGTTGTCAAAGATTTATCTTGCTGGTCAGCCGTGTTGTGCAGAGGGATAATTCTGAGGTAGTGGTGACCAGAATCTCATACAAAATGACAGGAAGACAGAGCCAAAAGTATGTCATGCACATCAATGGCCAGAAGAACTCATCACAAGAGTGTTCAGATCTTTTATTGGCAGTGGCATTTCAGTTGTCAACCTGAAAACAAAAGTGGAAAAAAAAAAGAAGCAAAAACAAAACCAAAATTGAAGATGTTTCATTTAAAATCTACCCATAAAATCAGCATTCCTGTTCCCCAAATACTTTATATTTGCACAAAATATAAATTGGACTTTTCTTTTTATGGGTGAGAGAAGGCAAAAGGGAACAGGGAGGGGACCTTGCACTTGTATGCAAAAGACGGAAGGCTTTTCTGTATGGAGATTGCCTTGTAGTGTTCCGGTTTACTCAGTAGTTCACGGGTCAGAGTGGGTGTTGAAGAGACAAACATCTCACCCAGGTTCAGCCCATCTGTCTGCCATTAGCAGGCTCTCAGCATAGAGGAGGCTGAGGACAGCTGTCCTCTTCCAAGCTCAGCTGCACAGAGTTTTCCACTCCACTACTCATCACCATGCCTCTCCCGAGGCTACTTATGCCCTACGCTGGCTGACTGACTACATTAGTGCTCTTCAACTCACTCTGAAGAAAAAAACCAACGAGGCTAACTTCAAAATTTTAAGTAGTAACTAATTACTAATTTGGCCCATGAAGACTAAAGCATGTTAAGGCAATTTCCCAGAAAAAGTTCAGTAAACATTGTGGAAAAGAGACAATTTTGTCAGCATGTGGCAAAAGAGAAGCTGTAGATGAGCTTTCTGTAGTCCAACATAACATAACAGTTTAAGGCATATTTTTGTTTACTACATCAGAATCAAACCAAATCATTCACGAGAGAAAGCAATACAGATATCCCACATTTGAGATAAGTGATCTCAGCACTCTCATCCTGCATCTCAAAGTCTCGTTTAAGAGAACCCAGGCTATGGCTGGCTGACTGGTACTCCTGCTGTGCCGTAAGGATTTCACTGTCCTTAACCAGAGTGACTGGAAGCATGGTTCACACACCATCATTGAAGTGATATAGAATAGCACTAAGCTACATGATGGAAAGATAAGAAAACTGCTAGAGAGTTAGAAAGAGGATCCTCCTTGTGTACTTTGTTCATAACTTTAACCTTAGAAAAGATATTGTTTTTCTGAACTTTGTGCAATTTTTAGAAAGGCCATTTTTTTGTTTGACTTTTGGAAGAAACAGATTTCAACATGTGTCAAGTACTTTTAAACAAAATTCATCAGAAAGGATAACCTTTGACCTCCATTCAATATCTTAACATGCAGAGACCCTTTGATTCAAGTGATACCACTGTGAAACTCCATTTTGTATAATTTCCAGGAGTAAAGTATAAATATTTCCAGCAAAGCATTCTTAACATAAGTTTGTTTGCCAAGTGTGTTTCTTCCTTTTTGGAGCTTGTTCCTGTCATAGGAAACCTTTTTTGTTTTAATGGAAAAACAAAATGGATGGATTCCCCAGATTTTCATTTCTACCAGTCTGAAAACTTTCAAAACCATAATGTAAGGCATTTATGACAAATCCCCAAGAATAATGTCTGAGTGCCTCTTGCTAGAATATCAGCCAAGATTACTATTTCTGTCACTTCCTGTTTCTCACCACACTGAAAAGAATTGTAAACATGACATTTCTCCCACTATTTGGGCACTTTTAAATTCTGATCTCAGCAGGAACAAGGAAAAGCACAACACAACCTAATTGCTGCAGAGTAAGGGAATCTGAAATTCAGCACAAATGACCATTTCATTACTTTACATTTGGTTTTCTGTAGAAAATATTTCTGTTCAAAGCTTATAAGGCATTTTCAGAACATGTGGACTATTTCTGACATCTATTTTTACATAGAATGAGTCAGGTCCTAGGTGTGTTTCTTTCTTCCTTTTGACTACAAAGGTATGACCAGATCTGCTGTACAATTTTACATGGCAGATGCGTCCATTTGGTCAGCTGAGCCCCATCTTTGCTTACCTACAGGCAGACATGTCCGCCTGCATATTGATTTTTGACTTTATACATCTTGTAACAGTTATATTGCATCAATTGAAAAAGACACCTTTGTTTTACTATCTATAATATCTTTTAAATACAGCAGGAGTTACTACATCCTGTTTACTGAACAACTAAGTATAACATCTAACCTCCAAATAAGCAATCTCCATCCTGTAAACCAATTCATATGTTTACCCATACTAATATTCCTGTATCGCAGTCACAGTAATAGAATCATAGAAGTACAGAATCATTTTGATTGGAAAAGACCTTTAAGATCATCAAGTCCAACTGTTAACCTGGCACTGCCCAGTCCACCACTAAACCATGTCCTTAAGCACCACAGCTACATGTCTTCTAAATACCTCCAGGGATGGAGATTCCACCATGTCCCTGGGAAGCTGATTTCAATGCTTGACAGTGAAGAAAGTTTTCTTAATACCCAGTCTAAACCTCCCCTGGCACAATTTGAGTCCATTTCCTTTCATCCTATCACTTGTTACTTGAGAGAAGAGACCAACAACCACCTGTGCACACCCTCCTTTCTGGCCTTCAGCCTCCTTTTCTTCAGACTAAATGGTTTCAGTTCCCTCAGCTGCTCCTCGTAAGACTTGTTATGCAGACCCTTCATGCGCTTTGTTGCCCTGCTTTGCACACTCCAGCACCTCAGTGTCCTTCTTGTACTGAGGGGCCCAAACCTGAACATATTCAAGGTGAGGTCTCACCAGGGCCGACTATGGGGGACAATCACTTTCCTTGTCCTTCTGGCCACACTATTTTGGATAATAGCTATGCTTCTTTTGCTTATTGGTATTCACTGAGGAACAAGGACATTGCATATTTATCATCCTTGATTCTCTCTCTTTTTTACACTGCTTCAATGCCAGAATCAATTCTACACTCATGAAGGACAGTCCTAAATATCTGTTTGACATGTTGTTTGCTGTATGGTATAATCTCTAAATACAAGTGTCTGCCCTCACTCATTTAAGCAAAGGCAGAAACAGAATGCAAAGAACTCTGTTGGTACAGAATGGCAAAAAATTGCCCCTTGTTGCAAAAGATATTAGGAACGGCCACAGGGTGTTTGTTCAGTTATATGGGTCTAATTCTGAAGCTTGGGGAAATCAATAAAACTTCTACAAAACAGGGTTTCTCCATTAGGAAGGATATTCTTCTGCACAACTGGTCTCCTGTAAGAGAAGGGTTTCTACTGACTTTGTTACCTTGTGCCTAATTGGTAGCATCTTGTGAAAGCAGCTGTGTAATAAAGGTTTCAGAAGATGAAATCTAGGTAAAATTATCTCAAAAAATCTCCATTGCTATTGAATGAGTTATGTATAAAAAGAAATATCTGTATATCATATTAAATAATGATACATTGGCCAATTAGGAAAGGACTCTTGTATTGGGAAGATTTGAATGTCATCCAAAACCAATCTGTGGACTTGACTGTTGGCAACTTAATTACAAAACGCATTTCCGTAGTAGATCAGAAATAGCATGCTTGAATTTGTACAAGTTAATTCCTGATTGAATTTACAGTATACTAGGACAGATGCTTCCTCCTATTTGTGCAGTGCAACAAAAATCCTGAGCTGGAATAGGAATAATAACAAAAAGTGCTTGACTCCATGCTTTTTATTTGTTTGTAGAAAGGTAATGGGAAGTCTTCTGAAACAGTTTTAATAGAGATGTAATGTAATAATTCTGCAGTGAAAAAGGACAAAGCTGCAATGGCAATTTTACTCCTTATGATATTACAGCCACCAAAATAAGCAGAGACAACTGTCACTGCATTTTTTAAACATGTGGAGGGAAGTCACATGCAGTTGGAATGCCTCTGCAATCTGGGTTTGCATTCAATCATCTGAGTTCAACTATAATTTTTCCACTAATAAAAGCTCAAATGGTTCAGATTGGCTTCTGTTACAGAGAATGCACTGAAATCTTGGCTGTGGTGACATTCGTGGGCATGGAAATATGCTTTATATAACCCTAAATTTCTAGAAAGTGAAAACTCTGGAGAAGCCTTTCTCCTTACTGAATTTTTAAACTTTTTGTAATTTTTTTTTTGGTCAAAAATGTTTGGATATCTTAAATATATTCATTTAATATAAGATAGATAGTTTGGTTATAATATTTTAGATTGAAGTCCTAAGTTGATTTCAAACAGTGGTTAACATAAAACAATTAGAACAAATTTTACTGGTGTGAAGGAAGTGTAAAACAAACTATTTGTTCATAGGTGGTTTGTGACTTTGCAGCCTCAGTGTTTGAGTAACCAATTTAATACATATGCGAGGGCCAGACTGAGGAAGGTAATTTTCAAAAAATTAGGTAGCTTTATGTGGAAGTTATTCACGGTAGAAAACTTAAAACTACTTTTTCTGAAATGTTATGCCTTTGGCTTTTCAAATTTTCCACTCTCTACATATTTCAGGGAATACTTTTTTAACTGAGGAAGTGACAGGTCTGTCAGCCGTTCAATGGGATCTGCAGCACATGCCACTTACGACGTCGAAGTGGTAGACAAATCAGTCTGAGCTGTCTCTACTACCCCCTGGTTCATGGTCTTTCTGATCAGCCCACTTATTCGTGTAGGATGTTCAAGATATGTTCCAGTTTTTGAGGTGGACCTTTGTGTACAAAAAGTACAATATCTAGGACAGAAAAGTGTTTAAATACAGTGCAAATAAGTGAATCATATCTCCTAAATTAAAAACAAAACAAAAAAAGCCCAGTGGAACCTGTTTAAATTTCTCCATCTTTTTGTTATTACAATCTGGAGATCTGGTCCAGTAAAGGACTTAAATATGTGTTGAATTGATAAATTCCATAAGATTATTTATGTGGTTAACTGCTTTGATGGATCCAAGACTTAATCCTTAATGGTTAATTTTTATTGTGGTATCTGTGTCGTAGAGCCAAAAGTAGTTAAACTGTCTTATTTAATTTTGATATACAATATATAAACATGGTGGTTGCATTAAGAATCCTATAGAAAAGTTGTAGAAAGAATTTATTATCAAAACCTGTAAAATATTTTCCAGTAAGACTGCAAGTTGTGAATACAGAAGTATATAATGTTACTATAAGCCCATGGCTGAATATTTATTAATTGTTTTGTAAAATAAAAAAGAGCAGCATAGATTAAAAACATATGAAACAGATGAAAAAAAAAATAAATGTGTGTGTGTGTGTAAAATATTTTCCTCAGTCTATTTAAAGGGCAGTCTTCCCACTGTAATCAAGCATCATTCTACTGGCTAGAACTGGTTGATTAAATGATAGCACACTGCTTTATTGATTAATTATGTTGCTACCTTGACTACATCAAAAAGTGTCTGACATGGATTTTGTAAAAGATTAATTGCAGTCTAGCTCCAGAAAAGTATCACCTTTTACAGAAAGCAATTCATAGTCAAGGAATACAAAATAGTTAAAGAGATAATCAAAGATCAGGAGTGAAATTCAGACTTACAAAGTGCAAATGTAACTTTGAGGTGAGTTAACAAAATCAATCAAAATCCATTCTCCACAGAAACCCAAAAAATCTTTCATATCCACCAGAAACTGATGTTCCGTCTTTCACACAGTCTCTTTCTCACCGTTATAAAGCCATCTGGAGTTTTATTGTTTTCTATCTTTTAATGCTGTTTCCCTGACATTCTTTAACTGTCTACATCTTCAGCACTTTGGAATTCTATGTTATACATTTGATACTTGAAAGTTGTAAAGAAAACACAAATTGCAACCCAGTGAACTACAGTTCTCATATTTTCCTAGCATACAATTGTAATTTTGTGAGCACTGGGTATCTCACAGAACTGATTTAAAGAAAAAGCCCCAAAACACTAAGGTGAGAAATAACCTGAGGATAGACATGGTGATCAGAAGAAGTAGTGATGATCGGCAAAAAATGACCTACACTGGGATTTGTTACATAATGGGAAATTCCATCATTGTGTTCTAGTTCTGTTTTTCAAATTCATTAATGATCTAGAAGAAAGAGTGCAAATTTGTTAGTGAGTTTCCATACAATACGAATTTGTAAAAAAAAAAAGAGAACTGAGAAAATTAGAAAGAAATCCCAGGACTGTTAGACAATTGCACAGAGAACAACATTCGTAAAGTATAAATTGATAGATATAAAGCCCTGCAAAACTGCAGAAGAGAAACTGGAAAAAAAGAATGCCAAAAGTAGCTTTGGGATTATATTAGACAGCAAATGATATGGTAAGGGTTTGCATTATGATATGGAAGAAAATCATGAATGTAATTTTAAAATGCCTCCATGGAGAAATTATGCAATGGAGGAGTAGTATAATAATACCTGTTTATCTTACCCTGAGCTTATAGATTTTTAAAGTTCTGATACTCATTTCTAGAGGTGGAGGAAATTATGTCATTGAGGTTTTATTTTCTAGGAACATTTTTTTTTTACAGGAAATGAATCTATTTTTGACAAATATATGAAAAATGAAACTTTTAACTTCATGTGTTTGTAGTGAGAGAAGGACAGCATGAAAACAAGACAAGTAGCAGTTTTGGTTGTCATCTATTTTTCCTCTGTGCCTGTTTGTTTAGTGAACTAAAAAAACAATTCACATATTTCTTTTAGTACCTTACAGCAGAAAACCCTGAGAGACTCCCGTAAGCTTACTTTATTGAGTCAATAACCCAGACAGTGTTGTTGTTCTGAAGGGAATAGGCATGATGACATACTCTAAGTACTAAGGGTGCTTCAACATCCAAAAATGTGGTGTGTGATGCTGATTATTCTAGAGGCTTAGAACTGGGGTACCAGGGAAAGGTATGAAGACAGGGAAAGCAGGTTAGAACTTTAGGGAAAAATTGTTGGAAGAAGCAATCATTTGGTGGTTAAATAGCATCTTCAAGTGTAAGGACTCTGATCTTGTGCATATGGATAAAACCTAGCACACTTTACAGGAAAATGTGGATATAGTAATAATAGTAATGGATTTCAAGGAGATTCCCCCTGGAACATTTAAAAATAAACTGCCTGCAACACTGGTGTCTTCGTGGCAAAGGAAAGATTTTGCACTGGATAGAGAAAAAGCAAATAGGTCTTTTTCATTATAGATGTCTGGGTTTGTGTGAAGCTAAATGCCTTTAAGAACATGGGCATTCTCAAGAACGTAGTGTCTGCTGTCAGTACTACAGGGTGAAAACACTTGGTGAGTAACATTCAGTGTGTGGCAAATAATCTTCATGCTCGTGTAATTGATGCAAGATTGTGTAATTGATATGGCCAGGGATGGTTCTACTGCAGAAAACAGTGCTCACTGGATGACCCCCCCCCAAAAAAAATAAAACCCAAATACCATGTCTGGATTATGTTATAGCTACACATGGTAGGTTGTATATCTGAGAGCAGGAGGGAGGGAAATTGAACCAGTGAGGGCAAATTCCTGGAATAAACAGGAAGGGGACTTAGTTGCACCTGAGGGGGAAGGGAGGGCATCAGTTTCTAAGGGCCCTGTGCAAAAAAATGTAATTCATCACTACCCAGCTACTTCGTATGTTGTTGGTGAAGGCACAGACAGTGTTAAAGTGTGTCAGGTCACTACGTGAACAAGAGCAGTTACAGGCACATGTCTTTTTTATCAATTTGTTTGGATTTTTAATCCTTAAAGGCAGTTATTTTTGGATGTTTGGTTCCTAAATAAATATTTAGGCACCTTACAGTAGAGGAAAAAACTGTTTAACGTGGTGGTTTTCAGTTTGGTGTGTAAATAATGGATATGGGACACACTGCTGAAGGGGCACAAAAGCGGGCAGCTGAGGGGAGCTGCTGGTGGGCCTTGGCCTGGCTGCTGCCAGGGGGTCAGAGCGAGCCCTCCCAAGGGGTGGGAGGTGCTCCGGGGACAGCTTTGGCATGGCAGGGAGAAACTTCAGTATTGCCTCAAGAGGCAGGTGGAGGGAGGAAAAGGGCAGCTGAGCTACTCCTGAGGGGAGTTAGCTGTCTTGTCTGCAGCAACAAACAGGCGTCTAGCCTAACCCATAATGAGAAAGTTGGCCACCTGGAAAGCAAGAGGGAAGGGCAGGACCTATCTTACAAACATACTGTTAGAGAGGAAGGGACAGAGTTCTTTTCAAAACTTTCATTTACTATGCCTGAAGCACTGAGCTTTCAGTATTTGAAGAGAAAGTTTCTCTAGTTGAGTTTAGGGGTTGTTTGGGTTTTATTTATTTATTTGGTTTTGGTTTTTTTAATTTAATCTGTATTTTTAGAGATTAAACAACATCAGTCTCATCTGGTGCAATCATTTCAGAAAGAAAGCAGGGAGGATGCAGTTTCGCACCGGTTGCTTTAAGATCCTATCACATCTCAGCAAAAGTTTCTTGTTTATTTACATGTCCCAAGCATTTATGATTCATGTTGACCTTGCTGGAATTTGTGAAACATAAGCAACTCAAAAACTGCAGGTGTATTTTCATTAAGAGTCAAGGTAGATTTTGGAGACCATCTCCAGTTATGTACATTGGAGTGGTCAATTTTTATTGACTACAAATTATAATAAAATGCAATGGTTTTTGCTCTTGAATCACCTTGCCAGTCATTGAATAGTATGAAGTCACTTCAATGAAGAACTCTGACTAACGCTCATTGAGCAAATGTAGCAAAGGTTTAAAACTATTATTTCCCAGCAGATGTTTTGCACTTCACCTGTCAGTCACAGCTTTCTTGGCAGAGTCAGCAGAAGGCAGCATATGAATCATTCAGCAGTAAACACATCAGTCTGTGAAATGGAGCAGCTGAAATAAAAGAACATAGGGGGTTTTGCCTTCCCTACTAAGAGAAACTGCAAGCTCTGGTGGCACCAAGAGTTGGGTGCATTAACATCTATGACCACTACAGTGAACTTTGTCTGAGACCTTCTGTTCCAGGCTGAGGCTGATTCCTTTGAGTTGTAGAAGAGCAGTCTAAAGAGCTCTTAACTGGATCTTGTACTGGCCTACAGTAAAGCGGGCAAGAACTGTTTAGGAGTGGAGCTTGTTATGCTGCAAATAGCTCTGCTTTCAATGCAGAATTAGCATTCATAATTATTGTGGCACACAGTTCCACAAACAGCAGAGAAACTTCTGCAGAAGATCTTTGATGGTAACCTTGTGTGAAAATCCACCATTCTTTGTTCATGGTGCTTGGTTAACCTTCTAGCTGACATGGTGGTGTTTGTGTATCTTTTTTGAAAAGACCATAACTATTAACACATGTGGATGACTTATTGTTTCAGCAAGTTATTTGCTTGAAAAACGGGCATTCATTCCCCAAATGCTCAAACTAAACTTCCTTAGAGAAATATTTGTGAAGAATAAATAACAACGGTACATGTCCAGTGAAATCACTGGTGGATCAAAATTTGCCTGAAATGCTCTTCAGAAAAATTCAGCAAGTGCTAACGGATTTCCAGGTAGAAATAACCATTCTTGTTCCTCAGAGAGTAACAGCTCCAGTGAAACACAGCAGTATGTGTACACACATATAAATATTCAAAGTCAAGGCAGTGAGCTGGCCATGTGAATCTCATTGAAGATAATGAGAACCACGTGGCCAAATCCCTGCTTACAACATGGAAAATTTTTTCCTGGTAGCTCTACGTAACATGAAAAAAATGTTAAATAATGAAACATTGCAGCTTTTAAAGACTTTTAAAACACAAAACACATCTTAGTCAAGACTTACTTGAAAATTGCAAAACCACCATAAACATCTTGGCTGTGCTTGAGGAAATTGTAACAAACACCAACCATTATCATTTAGAAACAGATAATTTCCATTTCATGTTAATGAACAAGGAAAGACAAAGGATGCTTTACTGTCTACTAGGTCTACGTGTCTGTCTTCTTAAAAAGATTCAGTTTAAGTAGGAATTCTCATAGAAATGCTGGAAGGGCACTGTGATTACAGCAGCTACAAGAGGATAAAAAGAAAAAGCTCATCACATCATGAAGTCTGCAATAGTATGTAAGTAGCAACCGTTTTTCCCCAAAGATGACAAGCCAGTTATAAATCTGATGCTTAAATCACTAATAAGATGCATATTTTGAATGGTGACACAGGCACAGGCACCAGCTGTAAAGGAAAATGAGATAAGTTAGAAAAGTTCATTACATAAATCAAAGGCTAAGGTGAGAACCCATCCTACTGGAGTGATGCAGAGTTTGAAGAAGTGAAATGACTAATAGCAGGAAATTTTTGTTGATCTGTGCTTGATGTACACCATGCTACTTTTAAGTGTCATTCTTTCAAGTCTATAGTAGATAAAGAAGCCAGAAAACTCTCTTTCAATGTTTTACTTTTATTGTAGCATGAAGTGGAAGCCAAATTTTACAGGACAAAATGGATGATTATCTCAGTTTGGAATAAAACAAGTTAATACATGAAGCAGAGGAGAATATCTGTGTACATCAATCAACAGATAGTCCTTAGAATGACTCAAATGACAGAACATGAGGAAAATGTGAAAAGCTCCACAGCTCTGGGGTAAAATTTCCCTTGTACTCATTTTTATTACAGTTCGAAACTGAAAGTCTGTTCAGCAGAGTTCATGACATATCAACTCATCTGAACTGAAGCATGAGTTTTCTAGCATTCAGACTGGAAGCTCTAAGGGCTGAATGGTCTCAAAAGGCAACTGATTCCCAGCAGTTTTGATCCTTAACCAGGCAATGCCTGAACATTTTGATTGCTTTTATCTTCACTGGGAAGATCAGCTTAGGCTGAAACAGAAAGGCACACATGGTGTGCAAACCATGTAGAAACACAATTGTTTTAAAAACCCACAAAGGTTTATGGCTTTTTTTTCAATAATTTTACCAGATATCTCAAAGGTTTCATTTAAAAACTGGTCCCTGATTGATTTTCTTGTCTTCTTTATCCACTAAACATGTATATATACAAATCATTATTTTAATTTTAAATCTATCTAATCTCTGATGGTGTATGACTGGCCATGCAAACATGCAGTTTATGGATGCAGCTTCAGTGAGATATATATATATATACTATACACTTCAGCCAGCCAAAAGTACAAAGACGGGAGAAGTCGGCTGCTACAACCTCTCTTCTCACACTGCAAAGCCCTTATAGTTTTTCTGTGATGGTAGATATGTACTAATTTATTTTCCAGAGTGGTACAACAGTGGGTTAGGAGTCACTCCAATGACTGATATTTTAGTGAACTGTTTAATTTCTCTAAGCATATGAAAAAGTTACATCACACAGAAAGCTGTATTCATGCATCTAACAACGCACAGTTGATCATACAAAAAAAGAGTTACATCCTTTTGCAGCATAGTGTTCATTATGTAAGCCATTAAACAGTGAATCAGTCATTTGAAACTCTTTGCTTAATATTTAATAATTTCCATGGGTCTGGTCCTATTCCTGTGTTACTCCCTAGTTATAGAAGAGAAGCACTTTGGCTCTTTCTACAAACTGCATCTTTTTCTTTTTTTAATTTAACACTTTTTCCTCTAGCCTATGAGTTCATTGTACTCAGAGTTTTTAGTGTGTTGGGTTGAAGCTGTGAACTGTTTGAATACATGACTGGGGACCTGGTGGAAAACCTAACATTTTTCTTGGTTATCATGGACTATGAATTTTCAATTTTGCTTTGGCAGACTCATTATGCTGCACTGCACATATGTTTTCCTGTAATTACCCACTACCAGTTGTAAAGTGTTGGTCTTTATTTTGAAATTCTGTTTCTGCAATGCATGTAATATAAGATGTAAAATTACAGAGTGCTGAAATTGATGTAAGAGTACTTTTAATCTTTGACCTACATAATAGTCTGATGCTTTGAGATTGTAAGAAATCATTTAGGTCCCAGGCTAAAGTCAGAGACAACTCAGACAAATAAACAAATGGAATTATTTATGTTGATTGTTTACATAAAGGCTAGATATTACCTTTGTTTCACGGAAATATGTAGTCTTCCTTGCTGCCTTCTCTTCTTCCAAACATAAGAAGATTTAAAAAATCTCAGTCACTGAAACAGAAACATGCATGTGATTTCATAACACACTGACAAGGATTTGATTTCTTTCCTGTAGTTGACGTTAAAGCTACTGACATCTTTCCTTTTGAAAATTATCTCCATTTAGAACATGACTCTCATGTTCTTCAAATTGTCCTTCTTCATGTTATTCTTACCTTTCTCGGTATTCAGAAATCTGCATCAATATTTCCCTTTGGTAATTTGGAACTGTGGAAAAAGCCATAGGATGAGGAACAAGGGTTATTAAACACAAAATACACCACCTCGAGAGCAACTCATATTAGGAATATCAATTAAGTGTGAATAAGCCCTTGTATATGTGAAAATGCATACATATCCTATGCACATACATATGTATTCATAATATATAATATGTATACATAATATGGATTTTTAAAAAAATATCTATTACTGGTTTGATCTTCTATGAACTGAGGTATGAAAAGTCATAAAGCCAGGAAAAGTTCATAGATTACAGATGGGAAACAATTTGGCTATTGCAGAAAAGACTCTGCAGTACATATGCAAACCAACATACATCCCCAGACCCAATAAATACCAAGATATGTATTTATGCAGTGTTACATAGTAAATTAGTGATAAGACTCTCTCCAAACATGGTTCTAGCATCTGTATGAAATTTCCTGTGACTTTGACTCATCCTGTCATTCTTTTTTTCTCCTTCCCTCCCCCCCCCCCCCCCCAAGAAATAAATATAGGAATAATTATCTGTGTTGATGTGTATTTTGGAATTGTTCCAAATCCCACTGAAATGAGCCAAAAGACTCTCACTGATTTCTGAGAGTCCTGCATTAGGCTCTGTTTCTCTTCATTATATCATATCTGTTAATGCCTTCCTATTTTATGTTGTTCTAGACTAGTTTTTAATGCATGCTTATCATCGTTTCTGAGAAAAGTCATATTTTTGAGTACTCTGCTTACCTGAATATCATTACTGTTCTAAACATTTATCACACCCATGCACCCATGGCAACTGTACTCACAAACTGTCATACAATCCTAGGCAGCTGGTAGTCCTACTGTCAGCTGTGAGAACAACCGAATATTTGAAACTGTAGAGAGGACTCTGTAAGGATATTAAGATACTTTCAGGACTGTTTTGATAGCTCAAAACCAGGACAATCACCTTGCAAAGAAATTTAACAGGAATAGACACAATGCAACCAATGGGGAACTCATCTATGCTAAGAGGTGACCACATTCACATTAGATGTTCTTAGGGTACCCATACTTCATTCAGGATAGCTGGGAAGAAACTCAGGCTGTGCAACTGATAATCTGTAAGACATTTTTGGGATGCACTGGCCTTATTTTACGTGAACTGCATAGCAAGCCAGAATAGCCAGAATAGCATATAGAGTGCACTTTGTATAAGCCTGGTGTACCGTAGCAATACTGGGACTGTGCATATGCTTGGAGCATGCAGTGTGGCTGTTTGGCTGGGGCGCACAGAGGATCAGCAGTTGCACTCAGCTGCTGCAGCTCTGAGCAGATTGTCCTGCTGCGGGGTGTTAATGAGGGGCTCACACACACCTTGGATCCTTCAGTAAAGCCATACCCAATTACCCTAAAGAAGATGTTATGCCCACATCCAGAAAATAAACATACTAAAGACAGTAAGCTCTCTTTATTTTTTTTTTAATTATTTGCCTCTTGTCTTAGTCTTCCTGCATATCTTTCCAAGTTCAGATTTTGCAGTCTCATGACCTGAACAGACAGAGACTTGATTTTACTTTTGGGGGATTCTGGCTGAATATAGTCACCTGCATTCAGCTGGATGCTGAAATTTGGAAAAGGAATGCACAAGAAAGTTGTAATTAACTCCTCCAAGATTTAAATGTTAGTGAGCAGAAGTGCATAACTTCTAAGGGGGAGCCTGCAGGGCTTGGTATATGTTAACAAACAGAATTTAATTTCACACATTGAGTTAACTCACCTTAACTTTCCAGTCTCCCTTGGAAGACAAGTCCTTACTACATACTCTTTCAGCAGGAACCATGATTCTGTTTGCAAAGTGCTTAGTTTAGTGGAAGTCAGATCTCCACTGTGCCTCTAGGACTACTGGAAAACAAATGTTAAGTCATAATACAGCAATAACGTAGTAGCTAGATGCATTGAATGTCACAATGGCTATCCTTCTGATTTACAAGAGGTCATTACTGAATTAAAATTAAGCTCCTGATCTGTAATAGATATCTGTTACAAATTCAATTGTTATGAAACAGGACCACAACTGGCTGCAGGCTGTCCAAGAGGATGTCTGCAATTTCTTCTGGATATTCTTGCAAACATGAATTACAGGGGCAAGCTGCTGATGCTTCTGGTGCTAAAGCTAGCATGAAAGAAGTGTTATATGTCACAGGAACTTTTTGCCAATGAACAAAGTAGAAATATTGGCTGCCACTGAGCAAAGAACAATTACTTTACAGACATCTTGAATTGCATCACTCTTCTCTATTCCCTAATGCTTTTTTTACTTCCCTGAAGAAACTGCTAAGGCACTAAGGTTAACAAATGTTGCAGCACCATTAGAGGCTCAATGTTGTTCAGAAGTCTACACGTTACTGAACTAACACACTTCATTACAGACTAAGCAAGTGCATAATTGCTTATCATTACTCAATGGAAACAATCTAACCACACTTTTCACAAACAGTAAAATCATCTGGAAAGCTATAAAAATTAATCAAAGTTTACTGCTCTTAAAGATCTACAACAAGCAGTTCTTAATTGCCTGTAAGCATGTAAAGTACAGCTTCAAGATGGGAACACTTAAGACTTTTTAGTCTTTTGGTGGACATAGGAGTTGTGGAAACGTGGTCTCCCAATCCCTGGATAAGGACTTTCACTGCTGTTGTGAAGAAGATGGCTATTGCCATTTTAGTAGGAAACAATACCTTGTAGATGCTTGAAATTAGCGACTTATGAATTTTGGTTTCATAGCAGTATGTCAGAGCAGTCCTGAGACAGATGCCTGAAGAACTTGTTCCTCAATCTTTTCTATGGCTTCCTCGAGCTTCCCTGTGTGCTGACTATGCTGAATGTTAGTGAATGCCTTATTTTTTTTTCATTCAGTAACAGGAGTATATGCACCTGATTTAGGACTCTGAAACTCACTTGAGGACCATGTTCATTTTACTGTCTATATTTCTGTATGAAGCAGGGCATCACCTAAGTCCTTTGACTCTGCACATTGACTATTCCTCTAGGTCTTTTTCAAATCTCTTTATATTCAACAGACATAAATGAACTGGGCTTCTGTTATGCTTCCATGCTTCCAACAAACATAGTCACAATTTTTCTCTCTCCAGATGAACATTTAGTTATTTACAAACAGTGGAATAGTCTTCAATTTATATTTCCATCCTATTAGGCAGAAGATCTGCACTCTAAAGGTGCACTCAGTTCTGAATTCTGCTCAGCTTTAGGCAGCTTCAGTGAAGTAGTTCACTGTGAGTTCAACAGACAAAGCTCAACCAGATGTACAACACAAGAAATACTTAGTGATAAAGGGTATAGTATTCTTTTGAATTTCAGGAATAAGAAATACAGACTACAAAGATGCACAGCCAGAGGTAGAATACCAACAGGCACGTTCACCTACAACTTCTACTTTGAGAGTAGGGTTTTGTGGGGTCTAAACAGTGGTATGAGAATATTTCTCTTTTATCTTTATTGTATCTATCCTTTGGGGATAGCTTAGAACAAATAATACTTGAATAGTCTATAGCGGTAATTTATGTCAAAGTATTCACCTAAGGAACAGGCTTGAAAAAGAGTAAGATCCAATCTACCTACCAGCTTCTAGGTTTAAGTTGTACATCATGAGATATAAAATGGGTTTACCTAATTCAGCAAGAATTGGGGTGAATTATGAAAATTTTTGGCTTTCTTTATAACATTTTCTTCCTTATAACTTCAAACTACTTGCTGAAATGGAAAACAGGTGTTTCAATCTCAGTTGTCCTACCACAACAACAGAGCTCAATACTGTTGATTTTGACCAAGGACTCATCCTCGGTGGAAATCAATGGCAAGAATCTGGAAGGGTTTGAGCAATGGGGAAGCCTGCAGGAAAAAAAACGAAAGGGTACAACATGGTTGAACTCAGTCTTTGGAAGCATGCAGACCTGGATCTGAAACCCATTTGTCTAATGAGATCCATAACTGAAATGAAAGATTTTGTCATATTGCAATCGTGAATTTCAAACAGAAGCCCTTTATCCATGAAATGAGTGCAGTTCATGCTTGAAATATTATATGGAAAAATAAAGTGGCAATCTGATATCAAACTGTCATAGTGATTGTGTAATGACAGTGGCTGAGTACAAGCAAAAGACAAGCTATGGCAGAAATAAGAATCTTGCATTTTTTTCCTACACCTTGATGAGATTTTTTTTTTTCCCCAAAACCAATCTGTAAATAAAGGGGAGATATCTGCTTGCATTTGAATTTTACAACTTAATGAAGGACATTCTATAACAAATTCAGTAGATTTCAAGGACAGGATATATTGGATATACATTATTAAAAAATAATACAGATAGGAGTGATTTTTTAAATAAGTTTTTAGTGTATTTACAAGAATTTGTGCAATAATGTGCAATATGGCACAAAAGGATCTAGTAAAATAAATGCACATTTGCAAGGGCTTAAAATGAAAGTGATCTTTATTGACTTAAGATCAGGAGATCTAAATAAAGAGGGGAAAACAGGAGATGCAGCGATGCATGTTCCATTTTTTATTTCCTCCACAGAGGTGGGCTGGGGTAGCAGGGTTCGTGGGGGGTGGGGGGCAAGATTTGACGCAGTCATTTTGTCCTGTCCAGTGTGGATTTCTGTGGTGTTTCTGTCAGGTAATATGCCACAGACTGCATTTGAACATTTACTTGGAACAGGGTTAGCTCATGGGAAGAGAATAGTTGGTATCTAATAATATGGAATAACAGAACGTATTTCTAGTACAAATAATGTAAATTTCTAACCAGTCTTCTGCAGATTAACTGCCATGACAAAAGCCATATGGTATAGGCAGCATTTACAGTGAAGGTTAAAGAATGTGAAGCCACATTCTAAATTTTAAACTTAGACTTTTAAAAGTCTTTAAACTTTTAAAGACACTACATGAGGCCATGAAGAATTTCTCATTTCTTTTTCACTTCCTGAAGGCTTTTCTTTGTTCTTCAGTTTATTCAGGGATTTAAGATTTAGCATCCCTCTTATTTTGTAAAACATGAATGCAGTAAAGCCTCCTCTATTATACTAAGCCTAGGATCAGCATAAGCAGAATAACACGTATCTGAATACCCTTGATAGTAATGCAAACAAACACTAATATTTTTGCTTGTGGCAAGTGTTGGTAATTTTGCAAATTATACTTTCCATTTACATTTACTATTTATAATTTTAAAATTCAGCTTAAAAAAGAATCTCCTGATGCTGTGAAGTAGTTCTATCATACTGAAAATATGTTTTTTTCTGATTGTACAATACAAAGACCTATCTCCTGTTTGACCTTTCTGTAGTACATGCCAAGAATCCATAAGCAAAAATAAGGTTTGACAACAGAATTAAAACACAAACAGCATTATCTTCATGTACATAATGGATCTTTTATAAAGAGACAGAATTTCTTTTTCTTTAGACTTAGAGAGATTAAGGTCACATCACAGTATGTTAAAATACACAAACCTCGATAATCTTTGGCAGATTTATTACCTACCACACACTCACAGATCCCTGTGAATCTTTGTAATTCTTAACATGAACATCTGGTAGTAAATAACCAAACATAAAGTGCTTGATGGAAAGAGAAGGATACCTTCTTAGACTCCCAGTGAGGTTCTTCACTGGAAAGCTAATCAAAGAATGATTCAGAAGAAAAGCTAAAAACAATGTTCAGTTTGTTTTTGCAGATGTTCCAACTTTTGAGCTTTAATTTATGCTGCAAATATTTCAGTAAAACAACAAATACTAGGGTCTACGATAGGTGAAATTTATAAAGAACTTCCAGTTTACTTTTTTTTAAGTCCATCTGATTTAGCAGTTTTCTATTTGCAAATACTTTAAAGTCAGCTACTTGCATAGGAGAAAGCATTTAACACATTAGGAGGTGGAAGAAAGAAAGAAGAGTAAAATGCATTAATTAGCATTAACTAAATTTCTGGATTTTTTTGTTTATATGCTTGCTATCTTTAATTTTTGGAAGGTTTCAATAGAAGCCTTGGAAGGAGGGTCCTGCAAGAAACTCTTTCTTTGAGGGCTTTTTGAAGGTTTTCTGGAGCTACGTTGTTTATAGACATCATCTCTTTTCCTGTAATACTTTAAACCTCGTTTGTCTGTAACAACTGCTCACATGAGCATGGTGAATACTGTATTCCCAGCATGATGCAGGGAGCGGACGCTGTTCATAGGCTGACCTTACAGCAGTCCTGTAGAGTCTTTAGAGAGCAACTGAACTGTATTTGCTGGTTTTATCGTCTTTGTCACTGGCACAGGACAAATTGCAGCCAGTCCCATTTAAGGAGTGGGATTCAGAGGGAGACAGTGAGCAGGTGAAGGAAGCTGGATTCCAGAAACTTGTTCTCAACAGTCACAATCTGCCTCCTCTCAGGTCTTCAGAGGGATGGAAAGTATGTGGAGTCCTGAGAAGGAGCATGTAGCCATGCTATAGCTTCATTTGGTGAAAAATGCATGCTCAAGTGTATCTTGAAGTGCTTTTTATGTTCAGCAAAACTTTGCATATGCTGAAGATTCACAAGTAATACTTTGTATCATCTGCAGCGTGACAAATGATGACCTCATTTCCAGCTGTCTTTATCTTTTCTCATCTTAGCAAAAGCAGAGCAGATTTGAGAACAAAGCTGTCTCACTATCAAAAATGCTAAGTAGTACATAACGCAGCGTGCATCTCTCAAGAATCAGGAGCAGTATCAGTTGCATCCTCTGTTGTTTACACTAGCTTCAAAGAAGGTGCTGAATCAAGTTCAAAGTGCACATTATCTTCTAAGCATTCAAAGAGTCCAAGGCATATCAAAATTAACTGAAATTATAAGATACAAATTTTCACTTTTTTGAAAGCTCAAAAGTGATGGTGAAATACACCCTTGCAAGACAAAAAAGTTTTATCAGACTAAAACATGCTCCCTGGGGAAAATACGGCTCTTAAAACTGCTTTTAATAGCTCCCTTCTCCCTTTATCCTCTGTGTTTAGTATAAACATGCATTCCAAAACCAAAATGACCCTTTATCTTCTTCCCTTGGAAAGACAAAAGAAACTACAGATATGGCTGACATATCCAGAGCAGCTGGATTCAGTTCCAGTATTAAGGTAATAAACATGGAACAGGGTGGAGATGAACAGAATAAAATAGCATAGCAACCCCATCAGCTGGGAATGCTATATTTCTGGCTCATCTACAAGGTATGGGAAAAGAACAGTCAGATATCTTGCTACAGCTCTGAATGCTTGAAATTAAACTTCATTCTCTACTCGAGTCAAAGATCACTCTCAATCAAGCTAGCTGTAAATGGATAGTGGTCTAGAGCTGGAGGTAGTTAACTATATCGGCCAACTGCCTAGACAGCTTGCCTGGGGAAACCATATAACTATGTTGGCCAATGGATCACCTAAATACAGATGGACATCCGAGCCTGAGCCTCAGACCTCAACACCACTGTCAGTGAGGTGTGTGGTGCTGTTTGGTTTTTACATTACCTAAGCCAGATACTTAACTGAATTAGGTCGATTACACTGTTTTTCATCTACTGAGAATCTGACTCATTTCTTTTTGTATATCATCTCTCAGTAAATTCTAGGAAGCAATTTTCAACAGCCACGTCCCTATCATCAATAGCAACATGGGGTTGTAAAATTATAGTTAATGAGGAGAGAAGTTACACTAACATTAATGGCATTTCCATATTCAGATCTCTAAGAACTCATCAGACAAACCATAATGCATTAGAAAAAGTCCATATGAGGTTTTTTATCTCACCAGATGTAGGAGTGTAGCTGCAGATAATCTTTGGGTAGTGAATGATTTGAACTCACTATTCATCAAGTAAAAATCAGTCTTTATAGGTAAAATTTTCACTTGTTTAATGCAGGGAAACATGAGAGAAAATACACAATCAGGTTATTCAGCTTTTAGCCCTGAAGATAAGGAAAGTTAATTCCCTGTATACTTGCTCTTCAGAGCAGGTCAAAAGGAAATGTCTGGTACTTTGGTTTTCTCCAATTCAGTTGCTTGACAATGCAGTTGCTTGACTGAACAACTGGACTACTGCAGAGCAAAACAGAATTTTTTCTGTTATTATAGACTAGCAGTAAATTAGTACTCACACAAGCAAGGGCTTGTTCAGCTTGGCTGGAGTATGGCTCAGTGGTGTCTCTGAGTCACAGTATCTCTGGATGTGCGGTTGTGTAGCTCATATATCAGCCCTTGTTCAGGTCTCTGCTTAGTCCCTAAATCTGTTCTTATGAGTTTAAAGAAATTCAGATAGAGCTACAGGTTTATTCACTGAGCCCTTTTACTGTGTCTTTTGGTTTTCATTGTGTTCTTTGTTTTGCATTCTGTTATGCCATCTCTCACCATACATATGCCTCAGTTTTGTACAGTTCCCTGAGCATAGTAAGCCATGGCTCTTGCATGCTAATTATTAGCTATTTCCTCTTACCTTAGGAATAGGAATGGAAGAAAGAAAGAGTCTGGCATCTGAACTTGTTTTACTTCCTGCAAGATTTATCATTGCTCGGATCCAGAATGGAACTGCCCTTTACTTCACACAGTGAGCATCCTACGTTGAGCCTTTTGATTCCTCTCCCAAACCAGCTTTTCAACCACCTATTTGCATTCATTCCAATTGTATGTTTTCCTTTCTTCGCTCTTTCCGTTCCTCATCCTCTGCTTGAGTTGCTGACACTCCGGTCACTTTATGTTGGCAACAATAAAAAAAATGTATGTGTATATAAGTTGCCAGATTTATTAATTCTTCATGACTGTTTCCTCTCATCTTCATTTCCATTTTCCCAAGCCTTTCCATATGTCTTTGAATATTTTATTTCAATAATTAAAGTTTTCAAGTTGGCCTATAGTGCAGAAACCAGTGGCAGTCTTTTTTCTTCCTCCCTCTTTCTTTCTCCTTGGCATGGTGGGAGTCAGTATTTCTAAAAAAGACTGCCACAGACATTGGGCTCTGTGCCTTTGGGAGAGTGAAACAATGTTGGGAGTCACTGGGAAGCCGTGTGTGCCAGGGAAACCCTCTATTTCAAATGTTCCTGTTCCACTATTATTTTTTCCCCTCTTGGTTCTTTTGATGGTTTCCAGGTCTCTCTTCTGGGATTAGACTGTTTTATTTGCTGTTGCTACTAGGAAGCATCATCAAAATGGAGAAGCAAAAGAACCTTCCAGTCTTTTTAGTTCAGTTCAACTAGATTTTATGAGTGGTGTTCAGTAGCAAAAGCATTTAATAAATGTGTAAGTGCAGTTTAATTATATCTAGACTGTAGTGAGGTTAACATTAAATTCCTCTAATGCTGAAAATAAAAGTTATGTGGTTCTTTATTTCTTTTAAATTCATGAATTCATTATCAAAATAGCAATTTTGATCATACATTGGCAATTGGTGCAATTACGTGATTCCTTTGTTGCTTTTCTCCAGTTTGCTCTTCCATTATTAAGTCCATTAGAGTAGCGTGAATAAGGACTACTAAAATGACAAGCAAGACTATATGATAATTTTCAATGCAGTCACTTTATTGTTTCATTCGTTATGTTTTGAGGCTTATATTTTTCTCCTTGTGTTGTTTTTCACTGCAGGTGTCCTGTCTTGTATAATTGTCCTGCTCATAAGATCATAGGTCTTGGTGGAAACTGTGTTGCATATACCAGCATATCAGCAATATCACCTTCCATCAGGCTCTGACAATAAATGTTCTCACAAGGAATAGGAAATGTAACCCACTTTTTCCACTTCACTGAAGTGTCAGAAGTTGTTCTGGGCAAGAGAAATCAATACCAAATGCTTACGGTAATTCACATCCTGAGGTAGCCAGGGGGACCAGAACATACACCAGATTTAGGGATATAATTGATTTTCCTCAACCAACTAAATCCCATATGCAATGATCTTATAGTTCCCCATGCTGCCATCAGGTGATGGAACAGTTTTGGTTTCATTCAGCACTAGTGTCCAGGCTAAATAGTTCAACTGATGTCCTCAGAAAGGAGCAGTGAGACTGATGGTTGCTTGCAGCATTTAAATAATTAGTACCAGTTTGGAGAACTTAAATTTTAATCTTTAGTACATTACAAAAAAAATCTGACCACTTATTAGCTACAGCTCACTTCAGAGGTTTAGCTTAATTCTGACATCTGAATTCCTCCGCCAGTGAGAGTGTCAATGATGGGTTGGTCTGCTATGGTCTTCCTTTTCCTCGCCCTTCCACAAACATGTCTGTGTACATAGCCAACTCACATTTAAAAGCAAGGAAACTCCTCTCAGTTACAGGTATGCCATCATGTATTTAAGGACCCTTCATTTTCCCAAGGGTTAGTACAGGAGATGTATATAAAAGCAGAAGACAGATCCTTCACAACCACTTCTTCCTGTCCCTGTGGCGCCGTGCCCTTTCTTCTTTGACATTTCTGATCTTTCTCTTTCCAAGTGACGTGCTTACTTGAGTACCTGGACACTGCTCTTCAGTTGACAGTGGCAGCCCATCAGGATGCAGCACAATGGAGGCTTTCCAAGGTGATCACATCCTGCTCCATTCACTTCCCTCCTATTAACACATTCCCAGCACAGTTCCTTCTGATTAGGCCTGTCCTTGTGCAAAAAGTACCTCTAGGGCTACTCCTCCGACTTTCCTGCTCCCTTTAATTTAATAATCTTGGTCTTTTCCCTTCCCTTCCCTTCCCTTCCCTTCCCTTCCCTTCCCTTCCCTTCCCTTCCCTTCCCTTCCCTTCCCTTCCCTTCCCTTCCCTTCCCTTCCCTTCCCTTCCCTTCCCTTCCCTTCCCTTCCCTTCCCTTCCCTTCCCTTCCCTTCCCTTCCCTTCCCTTCCCTTCCCTTCCCTTCCCTTCCCTTCCCTTCCCTTCCCTTCCCTTCCCTTCCCTTACCTTACCTTACCTTACCTTACCTTACCTTCCCTTCCCTTCCCTTCCCTTCCCTTACCTTACCTTACCTTACCTTACCTTCCCTTCCCTTACCTTACCTTACCTTACCTTACCTTACCTCTTACCTTCCCTCTTCCCTCTTCCCTCTTCCCTCTTCCCTCTTCCTTCTTCCCTTCTTTTATTTTTTCTCTCATTGTCTGTTTTCCGTTTTCCTTTTTCCTTTTTTCCATTTTGTTTTCTTTTTCTTTTTCTCCTTCCTTTTCCCCTCCTTTCACCTTTCCCTTTCCCCCTTCTTCTTCCCTTTATCCTATGTTTTTGTTTTGTTTTGTTTTGTTTTTTCTTTTTCCCCCTCCTTTGTTTTCCTGCTCCTACTTCACAAATAGGACAGAATGGCCAGGAAAAAAATGTCACAGTTACTTTGGTCATTATTACGACTCAATACAGGATTCCTAGCAATGAAAGCATGATCTGCTTCATATTCCCTCAGTAAACAAGGGTGCTGCATGAAAGAGAATATCTTAAATTATGAATCACAGATTTGTCTGGAGCTGCAATTTCAGTTTCAAGCTCTTATATTTCACATTTACTTCAGTTGATTAACAAATGCAAATCTTAAACTGACATAACAGTCCATGTGGGTTATATACTGGTTGAAGTGCAACTTTCTCACTCAGACACGTCCATGAATATATAATTGACAGTTGTTGTAGCTTTATATCCTCTGGGAAACAGACACAGAAAAAAGATTTTGGCATAAAATACCCAAACCAAGGGCGAAAAAACATTTCTTTCGTCAGTATGTTATCTTCTATTTTTATTTTCTATGAATATTCAAGGAACAAAACTAGCATTTTATGGAAAAATGTTCATGGAAATGTTAACGCAAAAAGAGGGAAAAAAGCATTAGATCTGCATGTTTCATTTTCAAATGCATGCATGAATCTTTACTTGGTGTCTTTTTCCCCTTCTTCACTAGCAGTGCAGCCAACACTTCCACTAGACTCAACAAGCTTCTGCAAATCTAAGCAGAGGCAGGGTCAGAAATACCAAACATTATACCTCAAGTCTTGTGACAGTGACTGGAATACTGCTTTTCCAGCCCGATCTCATGCTCAAAATCAGACTACCCAGAGTGTCTCACTCTGGCTGGCCAGCCCCTCACCATCACGCTTCACAACCTACCCTGCCTTCCTCCCCGAAGGCGCCTGCCATGGTGTGTAACAGAGCCAGGACTGTTTGCAGAGCTTGCTTTCACTGCAGCTCCACGGCCGCAAAGTGTATCAAAAATCCTAGTGAAAAGTCCAAAAGAGTGCCCTGTTGCTGACTGGGACAGAGATGAATCGTGTCATAGTTCAGAGCACTGTTGTTGCTCTGGCACCGAGTCACTGTGCTTGGTCCCTGCCAAGGCGAGTGTCAGCTGGTGAATTATAGCATTGGCAGACAGGACAGAGATAAGCAAAAACCACAATGACAGCTGCTACACAGAACTATTCTTTCTGGCCTGCTGAATACAGAAATACATTGTGTAAATAAAGACAGACAGCTTCATTATGCAATTGTCTGCTACTACGTCTCTGCTGAAGTAGTATTGATTCAGGAAACTATACCCAAGCTCATGAGACTAATGTGTTCTTGCTTTTGGATGCCCAGTGTAATAAGAAATACAGTAATGTAACTCTCTAAAAATAGTTCTACACAAATATGTGCTCAATGGGGAAAGAAAGTCCTGGTGATAATCTAGTTGTTTCGTTTCTGATAAATGCTTCTTACATCTGAGTCCAGAGCAAAACATGGAAACAGATACCCTCGCCTTACATGGCAGATGTAAGATGCAACAGGGGTTAACAGTTAATCTCTGTATAGAGATATCACCATATCATTCCATCAGTGCAAAGCAGCAAATACTTTTTTTTCTGTTATGTTTTAGCCCAAGTGGTAAAGAGGCACTGAATGGGAAAATCATAATAGATAAACCACAGAAATGAGCTGAAGTTATCCTACCACAGTGTGTTTCTTAAAATGCCACTTCTACCTTCTTTCACATACTTGTCTTTGCAAATGATGCAGGGAGTCACTTCAGAGTGTGGGATGCAGGAAGGAAGCATTTAAACAATCTTTCAACTGGCCCCTTTCACCTTTCACTTTAACCTGACGTCACTGAGCCCCTTAACTGAACAAAATTAAGTGAGGAATGACTACAGAGATGTTCTCATGGGCAAAAAGCAGATTAAACTATTCATTTTGAAAATAAAGGAAGGGAAAGTTAAATCAGAAACATATTGTACTGAATATTGCAAGGCATTCATCTTTGGGAATGCTAGGGAGTGGAAGACTTAAACTTAAAAAAAGTGGGAGTATAAATAGGCTGTAAAGAAAGGGTAAGCAGTGTTATTCTCAGCAGGAATTAGTCAACTATCCAAAGCTCGTGAGAACGATTCCAGTTTTCAAGGGGCGATTGTGTCCGAACTGGCTCAGCTATACATTTGCTGGGATCCTGGAAGCAGTTGTGTGAACTGTGAACAGAATATTGAGAAGGGAGAAATTGTGTGGGAGACTACTCTGATCCCTGAACAGATATTTTTTAAGTGGGAAGAAGGAGTGGGGAAGGCCACAGCTTATTTTAAGCCCCTTTTATGTTACCTTGCACTCACATGGAAGGTTATCAGCATTATGCACAATTGTTTTAAATTGGTGATTGCCTGAACAAGTTAAAATGTTTGCATAGATGCATTGTTTACCAGGGAGCAACACAATGATGAGTGAAGGTCTTCCTGGATCTTTTTGCAAGCTCTGTTTGCTCATGCACTCTGATTTATGAACTAGCTCTTATCTAGCCATCTCACAGTCTCTGTAGGAAGTCTGCAACTGTCTGATTTCATCCAAACCCTAGGTGACCTCTGCTAGAAAAATGCTACAGGTATAAAAATGGCACAGTCAGTTTTGGACCTGAAGCTTCCAGTTAGTAATTAAAGGGATATGTAACAATGTCAGATGGAGAATTAGGCCAAAATCAGGTGACAATTTTCAAAACACTTGTAAAACCACATAGTCTGATCCATTTGGAGTTGAGCAACCTCAATCTGCAGTTCAGTTACTCTATTTCAGATATGTGAATAAATTCACATTGCAAGGAGTGGGTTTCCTGTGGATGTCTCTTGGGATGTTTACACAGTAATTAATTTTAGTAGCATTGCAACTATTAAATTGGGGATTGCCAGCGTTTTAAAAAAATGTAATAGTTTTAAAGGCTGCAAAACCCATTACTGCTTTTCAGTCGGATGTTTTCTGGCATAAGGTATTCTAATTCTAGGAACACATAGAATATTACTAACATACCTGATTCAAACGCCTGAATTAATATGCTTGTTAAAGATTTATGACTCCAATAATTTAAGTCTTCTTTGTGTTTACCTTGACAGTTTTGGTGAGCTTAGCTCTATTATTTTTTAGCTTGTGATTGCTCTGAAACGTGGTCACCACTTTGCAAATTAGTAAACCCAAAGAGAACAAGGTTATTGGTGATAATACTTAACCTAAATTTTCAACATTTTTGAACAATATTCACTTTTCTGGACCCAGCCAACAGGAATCTGGATATGGTTATACCATACACATTTATTGGTCATTGCAAACAAAAAATTAGTGACAGCATTGAAAGTAAAAATAAGCACAGACTTAGCAAATAATATAGATAATATTTGCTCTCCAAAACAACAGGGCATTCTATCTAACCCAAGCAGCCTGCTCAGAGGGGTTGTAAGGGCTGAATGTGACTTCAGGATCTTGTGGAGGGAAGAAGGGCAGAAACTTTCCTCCTAATACATATTCTTTGCAACCAGCAATCCCCTTCACACGTACTGGTTGCAATGTTGCAAGAGACTCATGTCTAGAGTCCAATGGGTGAGCTCCACAAGCTTCCACTCATCTCCTCCTGCACTGGGAGCTGGAGTTCCATTCATGTCATCATGGCAAGAAAAATGGAGAAGGCAGAGAGTGATTACTGTGGTAGTATGCAGTATTTGAACAGCTGGACTCTGCCTTTTCCAATATAGGCAGAAGCAACATAATGGCTGTAGTAATTGTTACTCCTGCAGTCCTCTGCTCCAAATAGGTCATGCTTTCAGTGGTCAAACTCACTCTAAATAAATATATGCACTATATCATGACATGAGCGCTTTTTATCCACATACCTATGCCACCATAAATCAGACTTTGCAAAATAATTTTATCAGGATGTATATTATTTGATTAAAAAATAAGAAAAAAAGACACAATAATGTATCTGATGAATACTGTGTTTGTCAGCAATAGCTGTTTATATTTAGCTATCAAAACATGTAAATGGGATAGTATCTTCCAGAACTTTATGGCTATGTAACAACTATTTAGGCTAAACATAGGATTCTTTCATTACTGTTGTTCTTGTTTCTCCTATTTACTCCCAAGATCTGATATGCTCTCCATTAACATCATACTGTAATAATTTTGGACAAGGACTCTAACTACTTTTACAGCATTCCTAGAGCTGTTGGAGACTGGACCCTGGTTACTGGGCTCAAATATCACCTTGTATTAAAGAAAATAAAAAAAATATTCTTATTTCTGCTAACTGTACATAGATGAAACTTTAAATACCGTACCAATATTATTTCTTTTATTATTACTCTTTTGTGACTTCACATCTCCAATTTGGAGAGACAATGAAGTCATGACATACTGTAAGCAAAGCTATCCATGAGCATTTTCAGTATTTCCACAAGCTGAAAATCTCCAAAGAATTTTCTCATAAAATTTTAAACCAAGTCATTTGAAGAGTGTTCTGTATCCTAAGACGCAAGCCTGTGGCTTCACAACTGTTTTTCAAAATGTTTCTATATACTAATAAATATAGTTTTGGGAGCTTACTGCAGCCTGAAGCTTGGTTCTCACTCTACCTGTGTGCACAGCATCCACTGTTCTATTTAGTGCAAAACTGAACAGCCAAAATAAAACGTTTAGTTTGCAGTACTGATAGTTTAAATTACAGTCGTGGTTGAAGACAACACGTCTACTCCAGAATGGCAGAACTGTTCAATGTCCAGGGAACAGGCTGCTTCAGAGGCTATCTGAGATGATTGTCTCTCCTGGTTTCAGCTGGGATAGAGTTAATTTTCTATTGTTTCAGATTTTGTATAAAAATAATATTGATAACACACTGATGTTTCAGTTGTTAAATAGTGCTTACTTTATTTAGATTTAGAAATCAAGGACTTTTCAAGTTTCCCATGCTCCACCAGGGAGCAGGTGCACAAGAAGATGGGGGAGCAGAGCCAGTGCAGCTGACCTGAATGAGCCAAAAGGATATTCCATACCACTGAAAGTCATGCTCACTGTATAAACTGGGGGAGCTGACCAGGAACCGTGCATCACTGCTTGGGGACTGTCTGGACATTGGTCAGTGGGTGGTGAGCAACTGTATTGTGCATCACTTGGGGTTTTTTCCCCTGGCTTGTATTCCTCTCTCTTCCTCTTCCCTTCCCATTACAATAGTTGTTGTTCTTATTGTTATTATTATAGTTATTATTATTATTACTATTTTATATCATCTTATACCATACACCTTACATTATATTGTATTGTATTATATTAGATTATATTAATATTTCAGTTATTAAATTGTTTTTATCTCAACCCATGAGTTGACCTTTTTCCTGATTGTCCTCCCCATTCCACTGGGGCAGGGGGTGGGGAGAAAGTGAGTGGCTGTGTGACACTTAGTTGCTGGCTGGGGTTAAACCACAACACTTTTCTTACATCTGCTGTCTGAGTACACACGTGTCCTTGCCTCAGCTATAATGCAGTCAATTCTGGCCAGAAAGTTTCCTGCACCAAAACAAAACCCTAATGAGACTCTAATTTTCCCAATCCACCCCAACACAGTTTGTGCGTTCTTCAAGCCAGGTATTTTCTGACACTGATCATCACCTCAAAAACTCTTGTAAGTATAGCTGTAATGACTGCTCAGAAGTTCCTTCTTTGCATGAGTGTACATGGAAAATAATGCAAAACCTCTCTCCTGTTCCCCCTCCCTTCCTTCCTTCCTTTCTTCCTTCCAGGGGGTGTGCATCGTGATTGTCCTCCCCATCCCACTGGGGGAGGGGGGGGGGGGGGGGAGAAGAAAGTGAGTGGCTGTGTGACACTTAGTTGCTGGCTTAAACCTACAACACTTTTCTTACATCTGCTGTCTGAGTACACATGTGTCCTTGCCTCAGCTATAATGCAGTCCTGGCCAGAAAGTTTCCTGCACCAAAACAAAAACCTAATGAGACTCTAATTTTTGTTGTTCCCTTCCACTCTAAGGGGAAGTGGGAAAAAAAAACCTTCACTATCTTAGAAATAAATAGCAAAAGACAAATTATGATTAACATTTGAGGGGCGTAGTAGTGTTTAAAGCAATGCTCTGAATGTACACAAACATAGCTATTTCCCTCCTGCAGGTGTTGTGGTCAAACACCTAAATGTATGCTCCCAGAAAATTAATTATCCATTATTCTTTTTTTTTAGGAATTTACTCTTCCGTGTTCCTCTTTATCCTTGTTTAGAGCTTTCTGTTTTTCTTAATTTAAAAAAATGAGGTTAAAAAGTAGGAAAACAATATACAGTTTTTGGGTAAGTTGTAGTTCTTTACTCATTCTTTACTATCCAGGCAAACTAATGGTTTTATACAACTACATCATTTACCAACACTATTCATTCAACATATTGTGACAATACAAACCAGAAAATAAGAAAGAACACCAACTTCCTGCCAGGCTTTTCTGAAAATAAATGTCTGTTTTCTAGAGCCTTAATAGTTTAGGAATTCAATGTAACTTGAAATACATTGGCTAGAAGATTAAAAGTTATTTCAAGCTTTCTCTAGGAATTCCCAAAGTGTTGTGTGATGCCCTGGAGTCCACTGACATGAATGCAATACAAGTTAAAGTGCATACAAGTTAAAACAAAATACACCCCATGAAATAAAGTACAAGTGTGAAAATATCACCTATTTCTTAACCAAATGCAGATCTCTAAGGAAGAACTTTTAAAAGCATCCTAATCCTACTTTCTTCAACGTAAAATCAGTGTTTAAAAGTATAACTAGTATTAAAAAGAACTGTGAAGGTTTTGGACTATAATAGTAGGCCACATAAAATGTTATTATTGAGTTGTAAAATAAATATAAGCACAACTAACTGCATTATTTCTTGGACATTTAAAATTCTATGCTGATGGCAAGCAATTGACCTTCAAAATTTTCCAATAAGTTATGTGTTAGTATCTATGTCAGGTATGTAAGGTGGCAGGTGGTGCTTATAGTTGTCATAATTTAAGCCAAGACCTTTAACATGTCAGCAGCAAGACTTATTTGAAACGTTATGCACTTTTGAACTCCAGCTTTAAACCACTTTATGTCCCATAGCAAAAAAACCCAACAAAAACCCACCACCAAAGCCTGAACATTTTTTCTATAACACTTGCCATGACTTTCCCTCACCTATTCTCCTGCTTCAGAAACCTGCATCTGTTCTCTTAGGGTATAATCCAGGGGTCCTCAAACTTTTTAACCAGGGGGCCAGCGCGGATGCAGTGGCAGGCAGTCATCTGCGGCTGCTTGGTTTCCCCCCAACCCCCGGTGGGGGGGGTCTGTAAATACCGGGGGCTGGATTGAGGACCCTGGGGGCCGTATCCAGCCCGTGGGCTGTAGTTTGAGGACCCCTGGTATAATCTGTTCTTTGCTGAAAGAATGTCTCCACACATGTGAGTGAAAGTTGTTCCATTACAGTTATGCTTACTTGCGCTAGCGGAGAATCTTCCCCAGTGTGTTTTATCTTCTTGTTTGTTTAACATATGGCAAAAAAATCACTACGGAGATTATGATTTAGTAACTCCAAAACCACTTTGTTCCAACATCCTGAACTCCTTGGCTATGTACTCAATCTTTCAGTGCAAGAGGCTGATACACTCAGGATTAATTTGGCCCAATAATTTCTTGTGTTTACTTGGAAAATGTTGATCAAGATGAAATTTGAATTAAAAAATGAAGAAACCACCTTTGACTAAACATGGTTCTAAAATGAATTTTCCATTTTCTGATTGCATCCAAAATTCAGAACAAAATTCCTACAGCAAACAGGAACAAAATATGTCCTGACTCTTATTATTATTAAACTGATGGGATAACTGATGTGATAACAGCTGTTCAAGGCTGGATCCTGAAGTGAATGCTGCCAGTGTTGCACAGTCCCATTTTCTAAATAAGAAAGCAGAAGTGAAGTCAGCCTCAGGGTTATTTCCTGATCTAGAAATAAAAGGCTCAGTACAGCGCAAAATGTTTATGCCAGCTGAGTGGGTTCTTGTGCCCCCTCTAAGCCCACACAGGGTCAGAGGGATAGGGGACAGATGACCTACCTGGGACTCCTCCTGTCTCACAGGTGTTGCTGGCTTGGTCTGTGAAGGGTTCCTGCATAGGTAAGCCCACGTCCCAGGCTCACCTGTTCTTTTCCCAGCTGACCAAACCTACTGTTGCAGTGTGGCCCCTCTGAGTTGCATCTGCTTTATGGACAGGTCACTGTACACTAGATCTTCTGTCCTAGCACTCACTGTCTCTCCTAAAGCAATATAGACATGCTGCATCATTTTGCCTGAAACTCCTGCTAAATTTATTAAGTCCCTGTCTAAAGCAGATACACAATTTAGGACCTGAGCTGGCTAAACTCCCCCAATGTCTTGATTTGACCTGAACAGTCACCAGTGCAGCTTGGATTTTAAGTGGCCTGAATCAGACATTGGCCAACTATCTGTTGTACCTATACAGATACATGAGGAGGGATCAAAGCTGCCCATGGCTTGGCCTAGCAAATATGACTTGTACAGGGTAAAAAAAGGAGTGCTAGAGACACATTTTAGAAGCTAAGAATTTTGATCAGGTCTACACCCCTTTTTATGACTTCTTTCCACCCCAGAAATTGCCCTCAGGCAAGTAGCCTTTGTGCCTGAGCAAAGTTCCTTTGCTTCCATGTTAACAAAAACATCGCAAGTTTTCTTGCTAGTGTCACTTGGCAGTGATTTTTAAAAACAAGCTGTAGACAAAAGCAGCAACAGCAATAATTTATTCCAATCAACAGTGTGTTTGGAGAGGTGAAATTAAGCAGAACGTCCTTCCATTTTCCCAATAATTAATAGCAATTATGCAGCCGCACCCCCCACACCCCCAGCGCATTAATGGTTGTAAAATTATCTCAGAATGCTGTTTGACTGAGACTGGATTATTTCGCTTATAATGTATTATACATGTGTTTGGGTTGTTTTGTAGTCTTTCAGACATTCAGTGTCTCCTGAGGCACCCTGTGCTGTAAATACCAGCTACTCAGATTACTTGAAAAGGCTGTGATTGTGCAGGTTTACAAGCCATGGTGTCCTCCACCTCTGTGCTTCTTCCTGCCATCCAACAGGTCTCCAGCGTCTCTCTCGTTTCCTTCTCCTCACTGGGGACCTACCTATCCTAAGACTGCATGAGGTCAGTGCCATGACTGCTTTGCTGTCACCCCATATGATTCCCTGTGAGCTTTACAGTTTGGAACATAGCCACACCTGGCCCCAAAGCTCACAGGTAGCATTTAGCTTTCACAACAGAGACTTAGATCTACCTTAAAGTGTCTGTAGGAAGAGTGACCTATCCGATGAGCAGTACTACATGGTATGGATCACAGCTATATAATCTTGTAAAATGGGCAGTGCTTGCTGGTAACCCAGCCAATAGTTTGCGGGGCTGAAGTTCAAGGGAAGCGAAGGAGGATGGTCAGTGTTTTGCAGAAGAACTGTGAGGTAAAGATGGCAAAATGATAAAGAGGAAAAATACCACAAGGCTATACTAAAGCAGAAAAGTACAGGAAAAAGGAAAAGCTGAAGGATTGTGGTGGGCTGTGGGGGAGAGAGAGAGAGCAGTCTAAAGAGCAAAATGTGTTAAGAAACTTAGAAACAGCAACAGGAAAAAAGAAGATAGAGGAAAAATGAAAATTTAAATTAGAAAAAATTAAATTAATGAAAGAAAAATAAGAAAAATGCATCTAACTTTGGGATTAATAAATTTTATCAAACTTTCTACTCAGCATTTTCACATCAGGAAAAGGGAGGCTGAAAAATCAGTCAATGTGAAATACAGAAGGCTCTATTAGTCTTGTAAGTTGAGACATGGGAGGTCTTTAGGACTGTGGCTGGGGAGCTGCCACAGAGTAATTAGTTGTATTTCTATTGCAACCATTGCTCTACAGTTAGACAGCTAAACTAAAGCATTGACAAGAGTTAGATTAATTTATCTAGAGAAAGCTTACAGTCTTTAGCCAGGAGATTCTGCAAAGGAGGATGTGGAGTCATGGTGTCATCCCAAATCCTTTTCTTACATATCAGCCATCTTTGTTGAAATACCAGATTTATTTTAAAAATACAAAAAATACAAAAGCATGTCCTCAAATACGTTGCTTCCTCAGCTGCACAGCCCTGATGCAAGCACTGGGATTGCATCCCTTCCTCCTTTGCTTTGCTTGGGAAACCATGTGACATAGTCACCACGTTTACGAGCAAGGAGAAAGAAGGAAAGTGCAAGCAACAGGATATCTGATTCTGGAGATTACAAAATACACTCTGGACAGGCTAGTAAATAATGTAAAAGCTTAGAGAGCTGATCCAAAAAGATGTGCAGTTTTGGCCCGATGGAGTCCTGCCTACAAGGTAACCCGCTCAGGATCCAAAGGCACTCCTCAGTTCTGTGTATGCTTAATGTCATCTCACCCATTTAACAGCTATATGTGTACCGCTGTGCTGTGTGTTTTCTATAGAAATGGTTATAATGCTTTGGTTCTGTACCCCAACAGAAGTCTCTGCTGTCTGTAGTTATACACAGAAAACTGGTTTGATCAGATTTGCAGCATACTTTAACGATGGAGGCTGCTAAATATGATTACTATTACTACTATCATATGAAAACCCACACTGTGTATTAAGCTCTTCAGAAGGAAGGAGCTCCACTTCTTTATAAGAATATGTAGGTGCAAGGTTAAGAATGTTGACGTTAAAAGCAGCCAGAGATAGTGTATATTAAATGGGCATATTTGGCAGAAGACAGGGAAAGGACCTGTGAGTGTAAACACTGTAAACAGAGCCACAAAACTGTCAGCAAAATGTATTTCTGCAGTCAAACAGGAAAGTGCCAGAAAGTGTACACATATACCCAGAAAATAAGACAGAGGAAATAATTCCAAATGCATACATGCAGCATTATTATTTTCTAAAATGCGGGACTCCCATACCCAATTTTACACCTTATATTACAGAGATGGTATCACATGTTACAAAAAGCAGGTACCGAAGACTAGCAAAAGGAGAACTCTAGAAGATGTGCTGAAATAGTGGCTGTACTAGATTTGCAGTCCCTGGAGACAAAGTGATTAAAAGCAACATATGGTTCAGACTGTTACCTCTTTTCTGGTTTGTGAGTTTAAGCACACCAGAGGCATGTTCAGTATTTTGTAGATTTTTTTAATCTATTGTTATATTCTAATAGTTAGGGGGGAAAATTATGTGGCTTCAATGTATAGCCATCTTCTATCACCTAATTCAAGCAGTTATTCATTGTAGAATACTTAAAATATCACCCACCAGCAAACTCTTGGAGCTGATGTTAATACTTACAGTTAGAGTAGATATTAGCAAAACCAAACAATTTATTTCAAAGTTTGAGATCATACATTCATTTCAATAACTAAGGTACTGCAAAATGTTTTGGGGTTTTTTTTCCCCCTGAAACACCTTAATGCCTCTGTTAACCATTGAAAGAGAACCACCCAATATAAACCTATTTTATGTGCTCTTTCCCTTCCCACTTATTCTTCCCCATCGTGTCTATGTTGGTGGAATTATACAATGCTGTTTCACATCTAGAAACTTTAAATATGTACATTTAATGTTGCCTGTTAATACCTATGACCTTTCTTTGTCCCTCTAAATAAATAACAGATTTTGTGCTGTGATAATTTGCTGTGGCTATTTTGTGTTCTCTCTGCACCCTCTTATATAAAACACACTCTATCATTTCTCTGGTTTGAGTACTAAAACCATAAAAGCTACCAAAAAGAAGTTCATGGTCCCTATGTGGAAGGATCTTGCATCTCTACAGTCCCTGGCAGTATACAGGAGTTGTGCAGAATGACATATCTGCAAGTGCATCACTGCAGCATTTTACAATATACATTTTTATTTAACAGTTTTACCAATATACATCTTTCTTTACCTGTGTTATAAGCAAAGTATATATACTGAAGCAGCAGGACTTACAGAAGAAATGCCAGTCATACTATTTATTTGGTGTCATCTTTCATGTGGAAAGACTTTTATCGTTCCCTTGTGTCAATGCAATACTTTATGAAGCTATAGATCACTTTCATGGTCCTGAATCGTTTAGTCATTTCTTACAAATCAAGTTAGTAATATTTATAAACCCCCATCATTTAGTGTCCACCTCAGTTCACTCATTTCAGATTGCTACTGGCCTCTGAGTTAATTATGGAACACTTTATATCTTTATTGCCTTATTTATGCTGTAACAGGGAAGGTAAGGCTATAGGGAGATCTGCCTCTCTGCAGCTGAATTTAAAGCTGTAGGATTACAGCTGAATATGATTGTTTTAAGTACAGACTCCATGTGTGTAGCTCCATTCCCCTGAGAGCACAGGGATTTTTAGTTTTGGACAAACTGCCTGCCTATTAGCCATATAGTCTTAGGATACTTGTAAAGCTGTTGAGTTTCCTCATCAAATGTTCCTGTCAGATGACTTTGTTTGTCCCAGTTCCACCCTGTCATTGTCTGTCACTTGGCTATATTTCATCCCTTCTCTCACTTTTTACACTGATCCCATGCTACCAGCCCCTGTATAGCCTGACCTGTATACCTGCACACCAAACACATAACAACTCCACTGGTAAAGTCTCCCTTGGAGTCTGTGAGGTTAGTTCTGGGTTTTTGGTGTGAGGTTAGTTCTGGGCTTTATCTAAGGATAAAGGCTAGCTAAAACTAGATAGCTGATTGCATGTCCTTGTTTTCAACACATACTAGCCTCCTATCCCTTCCTTCACACTCCACAGAAACACATAGTGCCTGAATCATTGCTTGCAGAAAACTATTATTAATACTTGTTTTATTTGAATTGTAGAATTTAATTGCTGTAGAATCCAGCTATTGTTTATCTACTAAAAAAATAGTGTTAAAAATAACCTATGAATAAAACACAAAAACAGCTGAGCAGGGAATGTGACAAGTATTATTCTAGTTACTTGCTTAGTAGCAAAATTTGGGGGCTAAAAAACTGATACTAATGATGATTGTAGGTATGGTTACTTTGGTCAAGGCTTTCACCAAAGAAAATGGGGTTACAGCCTTGGTGAAGCAACTGACATCATCTACCTAGACTGTCCTGCACAACATCCTTGTCTCTAAACTGGAGAGACATTAATTTGATTGATGGACCACTTGGCGAATAACGAATCAGCTGGATGGTCTCACTCAAAGAGCTGTGGTCAACAGTTTGATGTCCATGTGCAGACCAGTGATGAGTGGCATTCCTCAGGTATTGGAATCGGTGTGTTTAACATCTTTTTTATGTATCCTGAGCTGCATCCAAAGAAGCATGTTAAGGGAGCTGATTCTTCCCCTCCACTTGGCTCTTTTGAGACCCCACCTGGAGTACCACATCCAGCTCTGCAGCCCCCAACAGACAGACCTCTTAGAACAAGTCTAGAGGAGGGCTGTGAAGATGATCAGAGGGTTAGAGCATCCCTCCTATGAAGTCAGGCTGAAGGAGTTGGGGTTGTTCAGCCTGGAGAAGAGAAGACTCCAAGGACACCTTACAGCAGCCTTCCAGCACCTAAAGGGGACGTACAAGAAAGCTGGAGATGAACTTTTTACAAAGGCATGAAACTGTAGGAGAAGGGGGAATGGCTTTAAGCTGAAAGGGGATAGATTTAGGTTACATATAAGGAAGAAATTCTTCATTGTGAGGGTGGTGAGGCACTGGAACAGGTTGCCCAGAGAAGCTTGTGGATGCCCCATCCTTGAAAGTGTCCAAGGCCAGGTTGGATGGGGTTTTGAGCAACCTCTGGTGGAAGGTGTCCCTGCCCACGGCAGGGGGCTTGGAACTAGAAGATCCTTAAGGTCCCTTCCAACACAAACTATTCTATGATTCTATGAAAATTCCAATTTACATGGTAAGTAGGAGGTCAGAATATGGGACACAGCTTTTCTTCATTTGTAGACTAAGAATTTCCCTTGTGGTGTAGAACAATTGAAATAAATATCTAATAAGTACTATTCTGTGAATGCTTCAAATTCATAATAGGATCCATTTAAATTAAGATAGAACTGAACTCCAGACCCAGCCTTTGGGTAGCCAGATGTCTGCTTGTGTCAGCATTTGACTTTGCTAACACTGTTCAAATGCTTTTGCATATGGGCTCAGCTTTCTTTAAAAACTTGGGCCAATATAATCTTGGCTGAAAATATAACCACCAGCTCTATGGTGACTGTTTAAGTTGGCTGCAGGGAAGAAGGCAGTTCCTGGCTAGGTAGTATTGATAGGAGAAGATTAGATTTCATGTGTGAGGGTGTTCCCTGTATATCTTAGGCATGATCATTCGAAAAACATCATGCCTAAGTAATAATTCCTAGGTAAGCATGTCATGGTCATTTCCAAAGGGAAATGTGCAATCTGGAAGATGATCGTATTTTAATTCCATTGGTTTTAAATATGTCTCATGACAGAAGAAAGGGAGCTCCTGGAATTAAACATCCAGTCAGGGCTGGATTATCATACTTTGTTTTCTGCAGCTTTGATGGATAAGCTGATATTTCATACATTCTGGCCATGGAACGACAACAGAAACTGTGAAGCCACAGGCAGAAGCTCCCTATGCTCCTATGATTCTGTTATTGTCAGCAGCAAATTGAATGTCCAGTGAGGATGAGTAGATATATTAGATATTACTGGTATGTAATTAATTCTCTTGGGCAAAATGGACATAATTCAAAACAACCTGAAAACAGAGAGCAGCTGCAGTCTGAAAATAAATACCTTATTACAATCTTCATTTCATGTTAAAATAATAATCGTAGTAGTAGTAACAATAATAATGCTAATAATAATAAACACAACAGTGTGAGGCAAGCTTTTATGTGTGGCTTTTGGGTCATGCGCAATGCAGAGCACATCTATGGTATTTTCTAGCTCAAAACAATAGCAGCCGAAATTTGACATATTTAGTAACCAGTTTCCAAGTTTTCTGTCTGAACTCTGTTGTTACATTTTCTCATATCAACAGATTGCCAGGAGCACTATTGGTAGATTAGTTTACAAATGGATGCAGTAGATTGTTACAGTCCCTTGTTTTCTTTCAGTTCTGAGCATTATTGTACCAATTTATCATTCAATAAGAACTTGCAGTTCATACCAGGATTTTATAGAGCTTCTTCCAAGCTAATTCAATGGTTTTTCTTATGCTGGATTGGACTTTGAAAAGGTTGTTATCTTGAATGATTTTTTTTTCTCTTCTGGATTCTCTTTACAGTGTTTTCACTTTCCAGCATAACTAGATGTTTTTTGAGAGGTGTCAAGGGACCTTACCCACACTATTTTGGAAGAGGTCACAAACTGGATTTCTTCCCTATTAAAAACCAGTAGAAAACAAGTCTGAGCTTTGGACTAGAAGAGAAGAAAAATACCACAAACAAACAAACAATAAAAACCCCACCCAGATACAAACAAAGAAACACAGGAAACACTCTCACTCCTGATTTACTGCATTTTCGCTACTAATAAGCAATTAATTTGGAAGATACTTCCTTTCCTACTCAGCTGAAGGCAAACTTCAGCTTATTCTACCCCACCGAGATATTTGTACATGTCATAGCTATTCATCTATGGATGATGTATCACCAAAAAAGCACCATTATAGTACACCTTTTCAGTAGAGGGACTCTACTCTGTTAAAAACAGTGAAGGATAAAAGCCAGAAGAAACTGTTGCTTGAAGTTTATATGTATTCACTATTTACAATTACTGTAGAAAGCTAGCAGTCCTGTTTCCATTTTGCTTTCAAGAAATGTGTGGAAAAAGAATATTTTTTTGTGTAACTTTTTCAGAAATAAGGAGTAGAAGATTTCTAGAAGATCTCTTCCTTATGGAAAAAAAATTATGTTGGGGTGTTAGGGGGTGGGGCAACACACCTGTCCTCCTACTCTTCTTATTTCTCTTAGAAAAAAAAAAAAATCATGCCTGTTTTTCATAACAGTAAGTTCCAAACCACTATCTAGATGCCAGTAACTTGAAGAAAAACAAATAAAATAAGAAAGGGAAATAAATCTGAATTACGAAGTCTCAGAAAAGCATGAACAGGAGTGATGAAAAATGTTTTAAAGGGTAGGAATATTAGTGACAAGCCATATTTCATAGTGACAAGACAATATTTCAAATCATCACTGGGACTTTCTTGGAGATATGCTTCCTATTTGACTGTCTGAGCAATTTTCAACTTTACTTTTTCACTTTCCTGAAATCAAGTAAGTATTTGCTTAATTCTGAAATATGTAAAGAACAGATTTACTTCATATACAGTACTGTAGATTCTTTATCCAAAGAACCTTAAAGCTTTCATTAAAACAGCATAGAGCAAGCATTAGGTTTGAACACACTCTAGTAAAACAGCATGTTACTGGACACAGCAATCAACCTAGGGTAATGGATTAAGCCTTTCTTCTGAAAGTCATCACTGAGTAAACGCTAAGCTATGAAAATTTTATTTAATCTCATGTAAAAAATGCTTCTAAATGGGTCAAAACCTTATCTGGCATAACCAAAAAATGTCCCAGTTCTAAAGGATACAAGCTGACATATTGGGATGATGCAGAAAGCAGCAGTCTAATGTAACTGTGTTTCTGACTAGAATTTCAGAAGGGTTCATGATAGTTAGGTAGTTCATTCTTACTACACCTTCCACCACTTTTGAAAACCTGAGTGTTAATTTGTAAGACAGCAACCTTTCTTTCAGCCAGTAAGAGGTGAGACACTGTCAGTACCAGCTGTCCCATGAAGCATACTTCTGGGTAGTCTCAACTCCACCACACCCTTGGATATCTAATTCAAAACCAGGTTTGCTTCTTGACAGAAGCAATCAACTCTATCCCAGCCCTGAGCTTCAAATTCTTGAAGATTAGACCATATTCTTCTCTTTTACAGCTTTATACTAAAAAATGTCTTCAGAATGTTTTAATTGCCGAAAGACGTGTTTGCATTGAAATTCAGCCCTTGTTTTGGAGACAGTAACCAACTGATGACATTACATAATCTTCCCTCATGCGTTTTTGAGTATGGAATTATGCCTTTCTAACAGCTTATGTCCTCAGTGATATTATCTGAAGAATCAGAAAATTGCTTGGTAAAGCTTTCTTTATAACACCCTGTGGGACACCATTAAATATTGGAAAATTTCTGTCACTACTGCAAAAATATGAACTGCATTTCAAGCCTGCACCTCTGAGATGTCTTGGCAGCTGAGATCTATTTGTTGGAATTCGTTTTTCTATTTGTTTTCAATGAGATTTACTGTTATATGTTAGTAAATAGTTTCAGGAGTTGGTTGTCTCCTTCCCTGACTACAGCTTGAATAGCATTTATCAGTTTAATTTTAGTTAAAATGATTAAATCACTCAGGCTCAGTAACAATAAAAGAAAAAATTGTGGTGATAACACTGTTGCTTCAATTTATATAGAAAATAAATAACTTATATTTATAAACAGATCATCTTAGCAGTGTATGGTATGAAAACAACTTCCATCTCTTTCCCAGGCAAATGTGCACGAGAAAGTAGTCTGCGTATATGAAAGTGATGATTAAAGTCTGAGGAAGATAATAATTTTGTTGTTCAATGATGCCGTAAATGCTAATCTGCAGCCACTGCGTAACTATTGGTGATTTCAACATTTTTTAGTTTCCCAGTGGAGTTATGGGTTCCTGCAGAGTTGCAGTGTATTGATAACAAACCTACTTTCTTTAGCAGCCTTTCACAGACCCCTGAGAAGCAATCCACAAACCCAAGAAGCTGTCTAAAGTAACATCAGAATAGGTTGATGTGCTCAAAGACACACATGAACAATTTAGACTGTAAATGCAAAGAAGTGCCATCATTTTATCCTGACCTCATACAACATCTGGAAAAACAGCCAGTTGATCCATGATTATTTTCAAGTACCACTGCAATTAAAAATAAATAGCTGTAATAATATGTAAACAAAATGTATGCTCGCTATAACTGTATTGACAAAAACAATGGTGAGAAAACTAAATTGAAAAATTCTACTTCTCACTTATAGAAGAATCTCAGACACAAGTGTATATGCATATATCTATATATATGTATATATATATATTATATAGATATATATATAGAAATGCAAAAGTAAGAGATCCCATCATCCAGAGTTTTTAACTTTGCAGATTCTTGGGTTTTAATAATTATTATTATTACTAAGATGTACAACTTGCATCTACTGGATCATTCTGAATTTTCTGATTATTTTGCTGTCTGTAGTGTAACACATATGGATGCTAGGTAAAAAAAATATTTTTATTCAGTTTGCAAATATATTTTGATATCATCTAATGGAAAAGTGTTGGAGAGAAGGAAAGCATAGTATCTTTATACTTTAAATGGTTTATTGAAAAATAATGAAAGAAAGATGCAAGAGAGAACAGATAATACCAAAGAACTTGCCAACATTTTGTGAAAAATATGACAGATGAACAGTACTGAATTACTTTAGCCAGGCACAGACAGCAACTTCAATGTCTTTCTGTCTATGAGAAACATATTCAAGTCTAGCACAAATGTGTTTCTTGAGTCAGAATGTTTGAGCCAACTGAACGATATCATGTGAAAGCAATTCATTTATACAGAAATCCTTGAAATAAAAGGAAATTGAAAGGGAACTGTTAATTCTTGTCAGTATCAATTATGTTGAAAATACTACCATTTTCTCTTTCTAACTATGGGATCATAATCCATACTAAAGTATATGTTAGCTTAAGGTGAATGGGGAATTATTAGGCTTCATGTAAGTAGTCTATAAAATCAGCATTACTTTGTTACTGGAAGATTATGCAGTCTGATTAATGGGAAAGACCCAACTGGACTAAACGTTGTATTTTATTGGCTTTTTAGTTAACAGCCTGCAGTGGACAGTCATCTGGACTACATTTGAAATACAGCTGAATGGAACCTAGCTTAATGAAAACCCACAGGCTAAAAAGTGAACGTTACAAAGCAGAGCACAGAGCAGTTAGTGTACTCGGCACCCACTGACTGTTTTATAAATTAGTAAAAGAATTCCTGAAAATCAAAACAATCTGAAAATACATTTCCTACCCCTCAAACGTGGGTACCTCAACCCTCTGTGCTCCAGTATTTCTTTTCTGTGCTTGATAACAATCTGACATCTTTATCTGACATCTTCATCCATGAGGTCAGTGAGCATCTATGTGTTCTAGCTGTATTTGACAAATTCCTCTAGCACAGGAAAATCTCTCGTATGTTTTGCTAGAGGTCTCAAAAGAGCTCAGAAAAGCTGCCCAGCCTGCAACTTCATTGTACTCAAAGAAACAGGATGGGAATGCCATAGGGTGCATAGAAGAAGATGAGGACTTGGGCTGGGACTCAGGCAGTAATAGATCTGTAGTGTATTGAACATATCTTACAGCTTCAGCATGAGATTTCTTTGGTCAGCTAGTGTATCATATCTGTGTTGCAATTTGCAAGCATGTCACCATTTGCTCTTGCCGTTCTTTCTAAGCTGGAGACTCCCTAGGTAGGCTGATTTCACCTGCAGTTCTCCACATGGTTCAACACCATTCTAGCTTTCTGATCACAGCTCTTAGACATATGAATAAGCTGAGATCCAGCCCAAGCACATCAGTACTGAGTAACCCAGGCAACTTACTAGTCATCTGTGTAATACCTCTAATTGTATACATCCCACCGATCTTATGCAGTTAGGTATGGACTGTGGAACGTGCAACACACAAGGCCAAAGAGGTCAACCAGCTGTGGACCCTGCAGTCAAGTGTCACATTCCCGCTTTTCCTCACAAGAGATCCTCTGTTTTTTAAACAGTTGAGAGAAAAGTAGTATGGCGTGTAGCTTGATTCCTCCTTGCACAGCTTAAAACATTTCACACTCCTGCAACCTGTACACCTATAATGTTGTGAATGTAGAACCAATTTTATTGCATCTGCAAGAGAAGCAAGATTGTCCTGAATACTGTAGCAACCACACTTTCCCTCCTTTCAGCATTAAAGGTGTAGAAGTTTGATTTTAAAATTACCTGCTTTGGATAATAATGCTGTTTTAAGGTCTGCTGGTTCGGGTTTTTTCTTTGAAAACATTGTTCATATACTTTGGCAGTTTAGGCTTTGAATGACCTTGGCAAATGTTCGTCTGTGGCAAACAGCCTGTCAAGATGACAATAATGTTGACATTAAATTAATTCCTCTCCAAGAATGCAAACTGCAGAAGTTCACAGGGAAGTGGAAGAAACAATTCAGTTTTACATTGTTTTCAATTGCCTCACACCTGCTGTTGGGTCTAGTAAAATGGATTAAAAACACAGTAAGATACAGCAGGAGAGATCTTAGGTCAGAGCTGTGAAAACAACTGATGTTTGTTTGTTTTGCATCAAAAAAATATCATTTCCTCCACTGAAGACTGTTGATAAGCACCCCTGGGGCTTTGGTTGTATTCCAGCTAAAATTAATCTTTCTGCATGATGTCATATAAAGAAATTAGTGTCCTTCATTGTTGATTTGTATTTAAAGGCTAATTGAACGTGGGCTGGATTCTTTTTTTCAGCTTCTTTTTGTCAAGACAATTTATTAGATAAATATTGTAGAGTTTCCTTACATCTGTGTGTACTATTTCTAAAATTAACAGGGTAGTTGATGAAAGTATTTCAGAAAGTAATGGAGGAAGACTTTCTTCATATTAGAAGTAAACAGAGGTAAGAAATCATAATGATATTTCCTTTCCACTAAAATGATCTACCATAATCAAATATGAATACAAATGAAGCCACAGGCATCTTGTCAAATATTCTTTATCTATTGTATTATTAAGAATTGCTTTTCATACCTCTGAGGGTATGTGTAAAACTCAGCAAATAAAGGCAATTAAGAGCAACAGGAAAATGGAGGGAAAGGCGGTGAGCTGAAAAAACAAATGCAAGCAATTTGTACTTCCACACACCTCCTTTCCTCCAGATCTTAACTCACAGAAGATGCTGATCCTGTTTCCTTTGGTTGTTGTTTTGGTTTTGGGGGTTTTTTTTGTCATCTCTCAGAGATTAAATGTATGTTATTTAAGGACATTGCAAATTTCCAAAAGCCTTGAAGATAAAGTGAGTTATTGCTCTCTAATGAGAAATGGATATCATAGGTCTGTGCATGATCTGAAGATGTGTGGTCATGTAGTTCAACATGTAACTAGCAAAGCTTTGAAAAATCGTGCAATGTTCTTTGACTTAACCATTTTAGGAGCTGGTGTATGTTGATGGCTAATACGAAGTGAGTCCCAAGGGGATTATAACATTTGCATGCCTTACTCTCAGGCTGCTGAAGCCAGGTCCATCTGTCTTAGTGTTTCTTTGATCTATTGCTGGAGCACAAATGGAACTCTGCTTGACGATTTGAAGACTGGAGCTTCGTACTTTTTTGAGGAAATTCTGAAAAAAGCTACTCATGTATGCAGTGGGAGTTGCTAGCTAAAAGATACATCTTTCTACTCAGTGAAATTCAGGCCACTTCACTTTAGACCAGCAATGGAGAAATAGAAACATTCTGGGAGACTTCTTTATGTGCAAATATTAATACACTTCATGATTGTGCTGGTGGATTCTGTCGCCAGTGGTCGTCTTTTGGGAAGGACATAAACCGTGAAAGACCAGAAAGCAAGAATTGCTTTTAAAAGCCTTATCAGAACATGAATCTCAAATATGGGAAACGTTTTAAGAAAACACACTTTGCCTTAGTGGCATGTGTCACCATTTCTAATTTTCTCACAAATCTTATGTTGATTTGATTAAAACTATAGTTTGATAAAGTTAAAACATGTCTCTTTCAATGAGGTTGTAATGTTATTTTACTTTTTTGTAATATAATCAAATAATAATTTAATAGCTGCAGCTAAAAAAGCCTAGCAAAATGAAAAACTAATTGAACCAAATTCCTAAGCCAAATTATTTTATATGTGTTTTTATAGAGTCTCATTTGGATTCTTTTGGTCCAAATCTGAACATAAAAATCAGGTTCTGACTTTCAGATTTTCCTATGAAACAGAAGTTCTATTTCAAACTATTTCTATATATATGTAAAATTGTTCTTTAGATTTCTACTAGGAGAATGGAATGGCATATGAAAAATTCGTATGAGAATATCTGGTGAAATTATGACATGTTCTTCAAGCTGAAAAAAAAATCCCCGATTAATATGTTATGCACTGCAAATCATTTCCCCACTGTTAGCGATAAAGTTTTTTGATGATAAGATGGAAAACAAAGTTTCTGAAGGTTTTCTTCCTTCTGCTGGACAAAGCCAAACGCACCACTAGCCCACTGAGGCTACCATATGAAATAACCACAGAAATAGATCTGGAAGTCATAAGGTCATTTATTTTAAATTGTTTTCTTTGTCAGTAAAGAAAGAAAAAAAAGAAGAACCTTAGGCCCAATGGTAGAAGAATGATAAAATTTTCCTAAGGTTGACTTTTGTTTCATTGTATAACAGTCTGCGAAACATAGAGACAAACAAACAAACAAAAACTTTTAAACAGTGTGGACTTAATATTTCTTTATAGTGACCTAAACCAAGGGTAAGACTATTGAAATTGATTAAACAGTGAAGTATTCATAATTGATTAAAAGTGATCCAAATTTTTTACAAAGGCAGCTATGTTAGGAGAGTTACAAACCTCTTCCTTTAACTCTTGTGTAATTTCCCACCCATCCTGATATCACAACCATACTGTGTCCCAGTGTTCACACAAGCAGTAAGAAAATATTGGAACTGTGGTGTCCTCTGGTAAAACTGTATGTTTCCCTGAAAGCAAACACTTGATTAAAATCACTTAAGGGTATTCTGTGGGTGTTTTTAAAATGTAAATATACAGATAGTTAATTTTAGATATTTTAATATAATACTATAAATAAAAAAAATATCAGTGCAAACTAGTTATTTGTCTCTTTGAAAGTCATGCATAAGGAATAAGATACTACTACACTTAGATATCACTAGCTGAATTTAATCTGTGTGGTGCCACAGTTTCAGTGTCTCAGCTGGAGTCATTTAACTTTTTAATGGGGAAGTTCATTTGCAAGACACTGTAAGCTTAAATGCTGCTGCTGAGGTACCAGATTATGTCTTGTTTATAGTTTAAAAGTAGTATCATGTAACAGGTGATTCACTTTGTCTGTTTGTTCACATCGTTTAATTCAATTGACCTCCAGCTTTTGAAGGAGATAAGGGGAATGGCATTTCTCTTTGGAAATTCTGACTTGAATATGTTTATACTGTAGAATTCTAGCAACTGATAGTTAAGCACATATAGTATTATTCCCAGGTGTTTTGTTGCTTTCATTCTTTCATTCTTTCATCCAATTTTTAACCACAGGAAAGGCAATACTAATAACTTCTGACTCAGTGTGCTATTAAAATACTGTCTGTGCACCTTGTTTAAGCATGACTGAGGTGACATTTTTCTCTCCCTTTTAAAAATGTGTTATCATGGTAATAAATTCCTTATTCAATATATTAATCATAGAATCATAGAACGATCTGGATAGGAAGGAAAGATCATCTAGTTTCAAGCCCCCCTGCCATGGACAGGGACACCTTCCACCAAAACAGGTTGCTCACAGCCCCATCCAGCCTGGCCTGGAACAGTTCCAGGGATGGGGCATCCACAGCTGCTCTGGGCAACCCGTGCCAGTGCCTCACCATCCTCACAGTGAAGAATTCTTTCCTAATAGCTAATCTAAATCTACCCTCTTTTAGTTTAAGACTGTTACCTTTTTCCCTGTTGCTACAGGCCTTAGTAAAAGTCCATCCCTGTCTTTCTTATAAGCTCCCTTTAAATATTGAAAGGTCACTCTAGGGTCTCCCCAGAGCCTTCTCTTCTCCAGGCTGAACAACCCCAGCTCTCTCAGCCTGTCTTCATAGAGGAGGTGCTCCAGCCCTCTGACCATCTTTGTGGCCCTCCTCTGGACTTGCTCCAACAGTCCTGTTGGGGGCCCCAAAGCTGGACGTAGTACTCCAGGTGGGGTCTCACAAGAGCCGAGTAGAGGGGCAGAATCACTTCCCTCAACCTGCTGGTCCTGCTTCTTTGGATGCAGCCCAGGTTATGGTTGGCTTTTTGGGCTGCAAGTGCTCATTGCCATGGTGAGCTTCTTGTCCACCAGCACCCTCAAGTCCTTATCCACATGGGTGCTTTCAATCTATTCTCCACCTAGCTGGTAGTGATACTGGGAGTTGCCCCAACGCATGTGCAGGACCTTGCACTTGGCCTTGTTGGACTTCATGAGGTTTGCATGGGCCCACCTCTCAATCCTGTCAAGGTTCCTCTGGGTGGCATCCCTTCCCTCCAGCCTGTCAACCACACCACACAGCCTGGTGTCGTCAGCAGACTTGCTGAGGGTGCACTCAATCCCACAATATTGTGATGTAATTAAAGAGTACAAAAGGACCAAAAGCTACAAGGATGTAACAACTTACATTGTTACATGAGGCTGTGATTCTAATCAGTAAATATCAGTGATATTTCACTTTACCAGTCAGAAAGCTTTTAATTTGTACTTGCTTTTCCAGTTATATATGCTGATAGATATTATAACTATCAGTCCCATCTAGCAATACTAAATTCAAAGGGTCACAACTGGTGGCAAATGGTATGACTTTAATTTCTACTTATGGAGGTTGTAATTGCTATGGTGTCAAAAAATAAGTATTGTGGGCTTTTTCTTCAACAGTTTAAAAGTTAAATTACAAATCAAACTTTCCTGTGCTCTTTCCCCTTAAACAGTAACATCTCCAGGCCAATGGACCTTTTCTCCTTTACATGATGTACAGTGTTTTCCCAAAAGAGCCTTCCAGTATGAATAACCTTACTGTCAATCCCTGGGTTGATATCCATAATTTGGTTTTCTGGCCTCCTGTACATAAACTTGGGGTTGTTTCTTTTCTGTTTCCAAATTGGCTGATAATATTATTGAAACTGCAATGCAGACATGTAGGGAAGAAAGGGAGCCCATGTTATGTGTATACTTTCAGGATACAGCAGCTTAATTGGCAAAACCTTGAACCATGTCTGAAAAAGTACTGAACTTTCATTGTTACTAGCATCCACACACTTTTGCAATGATTACTTAAGATAGCCCATTTTATAGCTGGCCTTGCTTTTCAGTGTGTGCTATCATCACAAACCAAGTTCGCAAAAAATCTTTAAAATATTTATAAACTCTTTTATCTCAGTGCTTGGAAATCTGAAGGAAGCCATTTGCTCCTGAAGGAACACATGCTGAAAGAAATAGAATTTCTTTGTTTTATTTTTCTCTGTGTGCTGTGTGCTGTTACTTGGGATTAGATCCAGCTGAGGATTGCATGATCAGCATAGCAGCGTTTGTATACAGTATGTGAGGAGAACCACTTGTCTCAAGAAACAAAGATGAATGAAGACTAAGAGTAAAAAATGTGCAAAAGTATAAAAGCACGGAGAATCTTTCCCTTCCCTCACCTCTTCAGAGTGTACCAACTCTGGAGACTGTGGTGCGGGGTGAATGCCCAAATCACCTCCAGGAAAGAGAGAATCTGAGCAGATGTTTTCTATATCCCAAATGCTCCAGTCATGAGGCTACGGGGAAAAAGGGAGCCATTGCTGTGGTGTTAAGCGTGCCTTAAGTTTGCCAGTTGGACCAGGCAAAGAAACCAAACTAGGCAAGACAACTCCTGGTTTGTGTCTTTGTAAGCTCACTACAGAAAGAATTTGAGTTGGATGGAAACATTGTGAAAAAAATGAGATTTGAATAAAAAAGTGTTAATTCATTCAAGCCAGAATGGCTGGACTGGACTGTTAAGGGATCAGCCAACCTAAGCTATCTCAGGCAAGTTTAAGAGCAAAACCTTCTGATCTCCAGGCAGGTCAGGCACTTTCTGGGAATTTTTTAAGCTTTATGTCCCCAGCCCTAACACAGCATGGTAAGGGGGCTCTGGGGTGTCATTAGCTGCTTATATTAACAGTGAAGGCTAAGAGTCAGTTCCGTTGAGTAGCTATCCAGACTAAGATTAGTGTTCAGAAACATCAAAGAAAATTGTTGTGATCTGGTTCAAGACAAGGAAAGGAAAGGAAAGGAAAGGAAAGGAAAGGAAAGGAAAGGAAAGGAAAGGAAAGGAAAGGAAAGGAAAGGAAAGGAAAGGAAAGGAAAGGAAAGGAAAGGAAAGGAAAGGAAAGGAAAGGAAAGGAAAGGAAAGGAAAGGAAAGGAAAGGAAAGGAAAGGAAAGGAAAGGAAAGGAAAGGAAAGAGCATTTCCTGCAAACTGAAAACCCTGCTTTTAAGGCAAAATGGAGATAAAATGGTCTGCTTCTTTCTTTCTTTAGCATGAAGGTTTACATCAGTGTTAGGCCTGTGTTAAAAAGCCAAATACTTCTTCTGTTATTAGTTTATTTTGATGGAAACTAGAGATAAGGAAGAACAAAAACCAAAACAGAACAACACAAAACAAAAAAGAAAAAGGAAAACAGCCAGTCCTATGTCACTATCCAGATTTTTGCTGACCACCAGAAACTTCTGTATAAGCAGAGTCACTTACTGACCCAACAGATATTTAATCTAGACATAGTTTGTATTATGCCATTCAAGAGTGCAATGAGTAAACGCCCGTCAATCAACCAACCAACCCATACAGCTCTGAACACCCTTCTATGACAACATTAGTCATTCAACCTGGGCAGCTTCCCAGGCACAGCTGGTAGCATCTCTCAAGACAAAATCAAGCCTAGAGCTTGGGCCTCCATCTCTGTTTTGCAGCTAATTTTTTTTTTTTTTTTTCCACTATGGAAATGGCTCTGCATTCTGCTACTAAGTCTGGTTTACTGCCATCCTAGGAGGATGTATGGAAAATTCCTATGTATCCCCTATGGAAATATATTACTAGTTTATTATAGCATTTCCTCACACACATATTATTTTCTTAGACCGTCTGGGGAGAATTGCCTTACACTGTTCTCAGGAATTTAAAAACTCAATTGGATATGGACATATTGTGTTCTAACACTTAGTTGATCATTCATTTGATTGTCATTTAGTTTCTGGAAATGATACGAGGTCTCTGTTCTTACTCCCTGCTAAAATTCGGTGAATAAAACTAATGAAAAGTAACACAAAGATACTGAGTGCAGATTTCTGTAACCCTTGTTAAATGTCAGACAATTTGGAAAGTTAAAGATAGTTAAGTATGCATTCGACAGAGACAAATCTGGACACTTTTCAAGATAATGTGTTTAGGGCAAAGTGATGTTCAAAAATAAAAATAATTGAAATCCCCTCTGTTTGTCATAGGAAAATTATCTCCATCTTACATTTCAAAGACTGCTGAGCAATGTAAGGTCACTGTAAAAAACTGTTCGAAAGTATGGGCACAAAAATGTTTGAAGAAACTTTATTTCTGCAGGACACATTTCATTGCCTATTGCTTTTTATGACAGTTTCCATATTTAGAGAAAATAAACCATAAGGTCCATAGGTGAGTCATATCCTGCAAATCATGGGCAATTGGTTAGCCTAGGTAGGTACCCAGTTTAAGTAGGCTTTTTACCCAGACCTTTTGAAATACATGCAAAAGTCACCAGGTTGCTCAGAGTAGGAATTCATCCTAACAGCAGACCCAGCTGGAAAAACTCAGCTCCCGCTGGCCTAGAATATGTTCCCAGTGATAAGAGTGCAATTCTAATGCAAATTAATTTCAGTGCATTGCTCCAGATTTTTAAGAGTTTAAGTGAGAGTAACTAAAAAAAAAAAAAAAAAAAAAGGGCTGGGTGGGGGCAGGGTGGGATGGGACGGTGGCGACAAAAATGTTCAAAGGCTTGATTGATTTATGTGTAGTTTGAGGATCATCATAAACTGAAAAATCTAACAGACCTCACACCTTTGTTGGGCGTCATTAGTGTGTTTCTTTAGTAGTTTGTCCAGTATTTGTTTCAGGGGTCAACTGGCATAGGGGTCAACTGTATTGTTGACTATATTCAGTGTAGATGTTGAACTGCAAAACTTTTATGTAGATGGGCAATGTCTTCAGCCAAATTTCTGTAATTTTTTTATGGCCTGAAACGTAAAAAGGGCTTTATAATGCAAAGTGTTAGGCAACCTTAAGATCTGGCATTGGCGATAGCCTGCCAACTGTAATATTTTCAGATGAGAAGGCTTTGTTAATTCCCAGTAGGCTTACTGACGAGATGATCTGTGAGAGTCATTAAATTCTACTATCTTTCCAAAGTGAAACTGAAGGTTAATTAATTCTGCAAAAGAGGTTCATGATTGCATCTTACAGAATAGGAATAATTACCATACTAGTCTGTTTTCCTTGATTTTCACCAAATGAATAGAATGATCTTCTAAAAAGAATTGTAATAAAGAGTTTTTTCCTAATGATATAGTAGTATAATTTAATAATATTTATATAGTGGATTGGGCTTTTTTAATTTGAGAAGCTTTCAGATGCTAGAGTTAGACTGGTCATATGTTTCCTGATCCACTGACTCAGTATGAAATATATTTTATCTTATATCTATGAAACTTATTTCTCTAGATAATTTATGTGATGACTATCAGTCACAGATTGGTGAACTAAGTTGCATATGTTTGCATTTGTCATGCTCTAGTGTGCTTTGTGCAGTTTTACTAAACTAATGACCTCTACCATTTTTTCCACAAAATAAAATATCTTTATCAGTCTTTGTTACTTTCTTTATTGAGCAAGAACATCTATTTTCCTACTAAAATATTATAGGTTTCTAGCAAAAGAAGATAAAAGAATACTAAAAAACCCTGTGAAGTAAATCTCTTCTTTTCTCAGTATAAAAATATAATATTATGTCTATTAAAGCATGCTATTAAGCCTAGCTGAGAGGTGTTAAAATTTCTTCTTGTTAATATTGAAATGGCAATGAGGACAAAACTAGTTACACCAGACAGTCAGGTGTTGGTTGGATGTTTATTGTTACTTCTTATCACAAAGGGAACAGCAAGGCTACAAATATGAAAAACAGGTAGGTACTATGAACCCACCAATTTCAACAACTTTACAGCTAAGTCAAAGTGTTTAATAACCATCTAACTGGACAATTATGGTTCTTTTTAGAGGAAGTTCTCTGCTTGGGAAGGGTGCTTTAAACCCAGTGTAATATCCTGTGATGTCAGAGGAATTGAGGCACATGCTTTAGCATTATGCGGAATTGAGGCAAGCCCATGGATGAGCTCAGACCCTGTCCTTCAGCTTGTGTCTTTGCAGGTAGGCTCTGTCTCACAAGTTCAATGAGAAGTTTCAGAAATTAATTTTAGCATATTTTAAAGGAGTTTGCAAAGGTTTTCAACACTACAAGGCAGAAACTAGAACCCAGTTACCTTTAAAACATGAGATTTCATTGTACTGAATATTTTGCTGCATCTGCCTGTCTGACATCTAAGATGTGAGGATGAGAAAGTAAATAGATAAACCTCAGATCTGCAGTGTTAACTTTTGTATGACAGGATAAGATGAGCTGGTAGGTACTTAGTCAGTGTCGACTCAAAGGGAAAGGCAATAATTTTGCTTTATTTCTCAGAGAAAGTGGGGGGATAACTTTTCAATATATTTTCAAGTAGTTTCAAGTTAGCAAGTAATCATCATTATGGAACATTCTTCTCAAAAATTACATTAGATAGAGCACTGACAAATGTAGTAATAGTTCCAATTCATTGTGTAAATGGATTTTTTTACCTTATGCTGGATTTCTAAGGTTTAGATCTTTCTCTCAGGTGCAGGAATATCAAATGACAAGTAATTCTTCCAGTATCAACAGTGTTTACACAGTAAATTGCATGGTGTCATTAATCTTACATTCAGGCTTGTGGCATTCACTTTTTAAAAATACCTTTTTCCAAGCAACCAGAAACAAATGCTTGACAATTTATTATTTAAATCAGCCTCCTAACACACAGAGTTTTCCAGGATAATAAGGTAATACCATACATGTTTGTGTCATTTTCAGTTCCTTGAGTGTTTCAGGCATATGTCCTCACCATAAGGCATATTTTGGATTTTCTAATGATGAATGTGTCAAATGCTGAGAGAGGGAAGCCTTTAATCACAAAAGAAATTGATTGTGCTGTGTAAGTCTGTTAAGATATTTTTTGCATTCCCAGATGGTGTCTTGAAATAACTGGTCTTAATTACAGCCTTTTTAGAAAGAATAGCTGTGTGTTACTTTTCCAAATACCCTGGCAGATTAATATCAGCTATTTTGGGGTGTAGATCATTCACCTTTTGGATCTCAAAGAAAAAAAGATTTTGCAGTATAGGTTTAAGAGCCTCAGAATCCATAGCCTGAAAAATTAGCTTTAGGCTGAAACAGAGTTTTCACTTATTACTACAGAAGACTACAGAACTACTTAGGGATAAAAATACATGGGGCAGCCTTCAGCAGTACATGAGCTTGTAGGTTCAGAGCTAGGAAATATTCTGACACAGTTTGAAATTTTTCTTGTGATCTTATGGGCCTTTCACACCAGCATTAAGGTCCCAATTCTGAAGATATTTACAATTGTTCTTCATTTTAGATTGATGAGCCCTGCAAATATTAATCAAAAATGTTTAGCTTCTTTTCTGTTCTTTGTTCAACTGTGTATTCTGCTTTAATCTCAATAGAAATTTTAACCCACTATAACGCTATTCAAAAACTGTTCTCTCTCACCTGCCCTGTTCCCAGTCTCTCTTCTTGGTGTTTCTTTAGCACCAGAACTTCTTGGAAATAAGTTTGGGTCCCCCATAAAACAGTGAACTTGTGCATGCTTTCTGTTACACTGCTATGAGCAAACACCCTCCTTTTAATTTGGCTTTTCGTAACCAGGATTTTAGTGTTCATGATTTGAAGTGTCAGCTTGTAAAATTCACAGAGTCATCTGCCTCCTTCCTTCTTTACAGTAAAAATCCACAATTCATTGGATGCAATTTTGCTTTTCTAAGTGTTTTTATGGCTGATTGCAGGACAAAACAGGAAACATATGAGTTGCCTACTTGTGGTATCTTGAAAGAAAGGTAACTGCTCCTTTTGTTGTCCTGTTTCTGCACATCACTGATTGCTCTTAAGTGAGCTGTAAAATGATGATACAGTTATGCACAACAGTAATACAATCAATCTGAAACATTTATCAAGGGCAGCTCTACATTAAAGGTAGGGCTCCCCGCTGCTGAAAGCCCCGTGTATGGTCTGTTCCACTTCAGGTAGTTATTGTTAGAAATGTTAGCTGAGATTCTGCTCCAGCTGAAAAATGCTGCGTAGGCAGATCCACCGTAGGACTGTGAGCCTGGGCCTTCCTTTATAGTTGAAAACAGATTGGAAGAGGAAAAGAACATTTCTTCCTGTGGACCCACTCTGCCCTCCTGGCAGGAAGCTCTTTGCAGCTGCACTGCTGGCCACCTGTGACAGCAGAGCTCAATAGCTGGATATCCTGTTGTACCGCTCGGCTTCTCAGCCATCCAGGACTGCTATGTGGAAAGCAAATTGTGACTTTCCAGGGTTTTAAGCATGCCAAGATCAGGTATGAAAAAAAGGATGCTGGAACTTGCCAAATCCCAAATCTTTTTGGCACACTGCAAATAACACACTTGGTTTCCAAGACATGCTCGTGTGTGTGCATGTGTGCACGTGTGTAGGAGCAAGAGACAAAGATGTTTTATCTCGGCTACGGTTTCAGATCTTCAGCAAGCTATTGAGGAGGTAACAGCTAGGGGAGAACAACTAAAATGAATAAACCTCAAAACTAGCCACAAAATTCCGGTGTTCAGATTGAAAATCCAAATTGGTTCAAACAAGAATGTCTATGAAAGAACCTCAGTTTTGGCCCTTCTCCACTCCTTTGTGCAAGGAGAATAAAATCAGAGCAAGTGATTTCCTCTCCCAGAGATTTGGGACAGAGGGAAAACTGGAATTTTAAAACAGAGTCTGGAAAACCTTTCTAAGCATGAATCACAGTTTTAGATCTGGTAGATTACTTTTTTAAGGGCATTACACAGGTGAAGGTATTCTGTGTATGCCAGGGCCTAAACTTTTTGAAAGGGAGAGGAGGAAACAGATTTACTTCGTTGTATTATACATTTGGATAAAAGTTTTACAATGATTTTCTTTGAGGCACTGTGTCTTGCTGTCATGGTTTAACCCCAGATGACAACCAAGCACCACACAGCCACTCGCTCACTCCCCCCATAGTACTAGATATTATGAAGAAAATTAACTCCATTCCAGCCAAAACCAGCACACTTTCCCTGCAAGTAAGAGACAGGTTGTCTTGTTTGTGTCTTTTGTAGTCTAATAGCTCCTATGCTTTTATGGTAAGTTAAATAAACCATAGAATTCCTGGGAATTTAAAAATTGAATGGACGGTCAGATTATCACTTACCCTTATAGTTAATTCCATCTGACAACTAAAAAAACATGGTACCAAAGATTTGTTCACCTTTTTGACAAGAAGTTCCTTGATGCTGAACTTTAGTGGATCTTGCTATCTGACTCTTTTATAACTTTTTGAAAGCCCATGCAGAATGAAATTTGTTTAAATGAACAACAAATCCAAATGTAAAGCTAGGAAAGAAACACATTTGTATGATCACTTACAATGCCTGTGGTTTTGGGGTGTTTGTTTCACAACTTTAGACATACAAACTTTGCTTCCTTAAATGCATTTATTGATCTATGCTGATGACACTGCAGCAAATGTACACATACAGTTCTTCCATGTTTCTGCACATGTGAAAAACTAACTGCGGTTATTGGGAGTCACTGAAGCTGACAAACTATCATCAAGAACTTAACATAATTTAAGAAAAAAAACCCACCCAGTTTTCCAGAACTAACAGTTCCAGTAATGGGGGCCACAACTCACAATACAGTAATATAATGAAATACGACATTGTACCAGAGGTTTCCTTCAAGGCCGATGTAATAGTTGTAAGTGTTCGGCCACAGGTTAGTGTGTCTGAGCATGAGATAGAAGTGACATAATATTTACTCAAGCAGAATGAAACAAAACTCATGTCTAGTAGATCTGCTCAGCGATAGAGGCACCCAGAAAAAGTGTACACTGAGTGTCCTATAAGAGATTCAGAGCAGTGTGCACAGTAATTACCTCTTCTTGGAGCCCACCTTTGTAGATTACTTAAGTCTAGGTATATATTCCTTGTGAACAATGGAAGGGCACTGAAGAAAATGCTCACTCTGCAATCTCTAAGATCCACCAAACCAGCCAAGTGATTCAATCTGAAAGAAGAAGGAATAGTATATCTGAATAATTTGTTGTCAAAAAAAATACTGAACCTAACTGCTGAATTAGGAAATTTAACATTGAGTGGTCAATCCTTTGCCTTGTTCCTCTTTCATAAACCCCAAATTAATCAAAGTATTCCAGTTCATCCTAGAGGAACACCTCTGAATTAACTGGATGTATGCCAAGGTTGCATTTGGCCACACAAATGATAGCTAAAACAAAAGGCCTAGCAGATCTCTAACATGATTTCATTTTAAAAAATCAGATGAACTTCCATGGAAAATGTTGTGTAGTATTCCCACAGTCCCATTTGGCCTGCTTTACTTACTGCAATAAAGTAGAACTAAATCTTGTTTTAAGAAACAACTGTCTTCTCCTATAACATGAAAAATATTAATTTGTCTAGTGTATATTAAAAAATACTATTAATCAAACAAATCTGATGTCTAGATTTTTTCCAGATGAGAAAACACGAGACTGGGATTTCTCAGCATTGACAGTCTCTCCTGTTAACTTCATTGAGAATGCCTTTGTTTTGTTTGCAGGAACTCATCTTTCTCCCTATGAGTATGTAAAAGGTCATATGTTTCCTCAGTGTCTCTGCCAAACAGTCAAAAGAAAGGGTCTTTTGAATCACAACATGCTTGTATTCAAGAGCTCTGGTGCTTCAGAATTCTGCTTATTTTGTTGCTCCTTTTCTCTTTCTTAATTGTTTTTAAAGTTAAAGTAAAAATTACAATCATAACCCTGTTGATTCACCTGTCCTTTTCTTTAGAAAACCTATTTTCTTCTTCGAAGAGCCCTGAATGCTGTCTTCCCTGGTAATATATGCGCAAGCCCAGCTTTGCTGTGAACTTCACCTAGGTACTAGGATTGCCTCTTTTACAAGTCTTACAGCTGATAAGAATAATTGCTACCCCTATGTCTGATTACAGTACGTACAAGAAAACAAGAGATCAGTCCATAATAATGATGGGACAACCACAGGTTAAAAGTAGAGATATCATTATTGTACATGCACTGGTAATTAGAAACTACAATGCAAGTAACCCCTGGGGAGTATGGTAGACTTTTACTGTTTATTAATGCATTTGCAACTACTTTGTGTTACTTAGTTAACTGTGTGTCAAAATGGCTCAGAAGAGTATCCTATTGGCTAGATTGATGTTTGTCCTTCATAGAAAGATATATCAATGCTCCAGAGTTTCTTTCTATGCCAAACTAGCTCCCATTATCACTTTTTTTCCCCCAAATTGGTTAGACAGCTGGATCATTTACTGCATTTTTTTCCTACATGTTAAAGCTGGTGACGCCCAGGCATAATTCTATTTCAGTTTCAAAAAATCTTGGTTCTTAAACTACCATAAAGCTTTTATTTCAAGCCAAATATTCTGTGGAAAATTTCACAGGTTGAGAAAAAAATAGGTCAGATTTGTTTCTTTGAACATGAATAAAATGCTGCAGTTGTAGCAGTCACACACACAAAGATAAAAAACATCTCATAAAGATCATGGTTTTCAAAATAACTGAGATTCATAAAAGCAGATTTCCCTTCTCAAATAACTACAGGTTGCAGTCTTGCTGTAAAAATTGTTATGTGGTATTCCTGCTAAGCAACAGGGCAGAGAGTTATTGCACTGTCCATTATGGTTCTCACAATTCCACCCCATGAATTTCAGTTGTGAAAAAAAAAATTGGAGACCTAGACTGTTATTTGAGGGGCAGACTGAGGTTAGGCTATAGGAAAGGAACACTGACTGCATGGTGCTGCAGCAGAGCAAAGGATCATTTGAAATTTTAATGCAAGACAATTCATTGCATGAGCATGTGAGCAAAGCCTGGTAGCAGTAGAACCCATAGTATGATGCATAATACAGGACAGGTCTGAAGAAGTTCTCCCTTTCTGGTGAATGGATGGCCTTTTGTTTTAGTTTCATGAACTTTTCTCCCTTAGTCTGAGGATGTCTTCCAAGGGAGCATTTTCCAAGAAGGGCTTTGTAATCCAAGTAGTCACTTTGTTTTTCACAATCTGGCATGCAATTAACCAGAACAATAGCAAAAAGGATTGAAACTTCGCTGTCTTGATATGTACATATGTTAAGAGAATATACTTTACAGCAGTATTAGCCTTTTCTAATCTATACTGGGACTGGAACAGAAATATATCCCCCTAGCACCAAAAAAATTCCCCTTTAGGTAATGTGTAGTTGTATAAATATCCAGCAAAACATTTAAAACATACATGTTTCCTATATCACATGACATCTTTAATTCAAGGAGTGCCCACTGAGTCTATTAGTTTTTCATTGCCCTCTCTCCAGAACGAAACTTTAGGCCTATATGACTTGGGAGAGGCAGAAAATATATGCAAAATAGCAAAAATATATAAAAATCTCAGCTTTAATTAGAATGCAGTTTTCTAGACTTTTTAAGGTATTTGTGTCATCATTAATGGGAAAAGATAAGTATAGCTTTCCTGCTGGGATTGGAACAAGGGAGGGGACTGAAAACAAGATGTTTATTTCCTGGAAATTTTGAATGTTTCAGAATTCATTTTCATTCCTCAATGGGATGATGAGTCATGTTCATATTTACATAGAAAAAAAAAATTGAGAAAGGGCAAGAAGAGTCAAAGAAGGGTTGATAAAATCGTATGCTTCATCCTTCTATGACTGGAGCAATTGTCTCAGCCATCAGATTGCCAGTTACTTAATTTGTTTCTTGACTGACTGACACTCTTTTCCTTTATAGGAATAATTTATTATTTGTTGCCCTGTGGCACAGCACAGCTTTAGTACCAGAACTGTCCCATTGCAAAAAAACATAAAAGAATAGATAAAACTAGTAAACCTCATGAAAACATTTGTGTTAGTCACATCAAGGGAATGAAATGGTAATAATGGGCAGGAATATGGTGTAACTTCAAGATGTCTGACGTTTGAACAGTTATATCAGCTCTACTGATAGTTTAGTCAAGGCAGACTAGAGAGCATTCAACTCAAATATTCTAGATTTCTTCTTTTTCTTCATTTTATATTATGAATATAATCTTTCTAGTTCAGTACATTCTCCTTTAGGGCATGTCTACAGTAAAGCAGTCAGGCCACATCTCCCTTTCTGAATTAATTTGGTTTAAGCCAGCTCTCTGCCAAAAAACACATAGCCATGTTCATATGGCACTGTGGATGTTCAAGCATCCCCACAAAGTCTATGAAAATGGGCTTGTTTTGTTCGTGGTGCCACTTTTAAAGAACCTCTCAGGTGTAAAACTTGTTTTAATCATAGTGCCAGGAAATCACAAAAGGACTTTTATATCAGCCTTCCTGCCCCTTTCTAGCTCTTCCTGCCTCCTTGATTTAGCAAAGTATTCACCTGCTTTTTCCAAGCACTGCCAGTGAGTAGCACACAGTACATTTTATGCCAGATCTGCCAAAACCAGACTGGAAACCACACTCTATTTGTGCTCAGAAGTTTAAGCAGTACTGCTCTATAGGTAACGAGAGTTTGGGATAGAAAGTGGAAATATAAAAGCCAGCATATTTCTATTCCTGTTCTTCCTTGTAAATAGGCTTGATGAAATATCTATTAATTACAGGCCAAAAATCTGGCTGTTCAGTTTCGGGGGGAAAGCCCCCCAACTTCAAGAAATTATGATAGTGTTTCATCACTTTACAAACAAATTAATAATCATAAAACCCCACAAAAAAGCAACCAATTTGGCTGAAGCTATGCATCAAAATTTAAATATACCTGTAATGAGACTGCACATCTGCTGAAGAAAGCTAGCAGTGATAGCTCCATCCTATTTAATCTCTCAGACATGCAGTTATGAGACTCACTCAATACAAAATCAATAATTTATACAAGAAATCTTGCATGTGTCTCTCCTAACTAACAAATAATAGATGAATACTGACAGATAAAAGCCCAACTTCAACATCTCAGAAAAAGATACCATGTACATGCAGGGCATCAGTTAAATCTGCTCTCCTGAGTATGTACTATACAATGATTGGAGCTGGAAGAAAAAAGCTGATGAAAAAAACCCAGCTTATTCTTTAGCTTTGGGAAGAAATAAGTTAGCTTAGTTGGACTCCAGATAACAGGACAAGAAGGTCACAGGATGATTTAAGAGGCAGTCATGCTTCTTTCTTTCAACCTCATTTAAGATCACATTGGAAACCTGCAGGGAATGTTACCCATGAAACGTCTGCACCACTCTGCAGTCAGAATTGTAAGATTCATGGGGATACAGAGAGAGCTAGCAAGCGGGCAGGACCCTGTTTCCTACTGCCTGGTGTAAAGTGCACTTTCCTGGGACTGCGTTCTGGTCCCTGTTCCCATGGATTTTTCATTAAGCAGTCTTTAGATAAAATGCATAAGCAACATTTGGAGCGGAGTCTAAATACCAAGCTCTCCATTTGCAGATGTGCCTCCTTAACCAGGGGCTGCAGTGTTCTGCATTCACTCTTGGGCTCTCACAACTCATTTATGACTGGCTGCACATTGTCCTACCTTCTGCAGCAAGGGTGGAGACCCTGGCTTTCTCACTTCTGCCATTGCCTGGGCTGTGGTGTACCCTCTTGAGAAATATGGATGTGGACCTCTGTATGCTTCGGAGGAAGCTGAATCCCCACTTGTCGCATTAGTATTCTGAACACTGATTGACTATGAAAATGTGGGCTTTAGTCTGCCAGCTGTGGTTTCACTTAAAAGAGACCATAACTGTTGTACTTGATGCTGAATCGTACTGGCATTGTGTATCAGCACATTTTCCTAGATGGGTTGCCTCAAAGAAATAGATGCTGAAGTATGCAGCCAGAATGGAGTATGAACCAGGAATCTAGGCACCTACCAGACTCCTAAACCAGCCCCTGAGGTGTTGCTTCTGTGAGCCATTCCTCCTAGATCCTGCAAATGGGGCTGTGTGGATTCTTAATGATTCTATTCAAATCCAGACATCTGACCTGAAACCTGAGCTGTAAAGTCAACAGTTTGTCTGGTCTATTCTTAGGGGTCCTAAGTAGCCAGGTGATGTTTTTAATGATTCTCTTTCTTGGAATTAGAAAACAAATTTCCATTAAAGTGAGATTTGCCCCAGTTCCTTAGGAAACCAGAAGCTCACAGGCAGTGGTTTATTATATGAAGAAAAGGAAGATACAAAACATTCCAAAAACTTCTTTTAGTTTGCAGTTGTCTATGGAATTTCCTTTGACAACGGCAATCCAAAAAGAAAAGCTTTCAAGCGCTTGAAGTATCTAAGCTTATAAGACTTTTCCCCTGCATCTCCTGAATTTGAAATTTTACTTGGAATACATTGACATAACCTCTTCAGACAGCTTGTGTTTTGTTTGACAAGTCTATTTTTAGCAAACAAGGAAACAATCAGTAAGCTTCTCTGTCTGGGCACCCCTTGTTCTCTGCCTGCTGTTACTGGAAAGAGTTCCCCACATCTTCCCAGCTCCCTGTCTTCTGAACTCTCCATCTCACCACATACAAAGCAAACACACCCTTGGTACAATGCACAGATTTTTTTTTTTCACAGACAGTGAAGTTCAGTCCATGATTTAGGCTAACATGTTCTTAGACAGTGTGTGATTTGTTTTTGTTTTCCTAACCAGACTACATTAATATTTTACCTCTGCATATCCCTATTTTTCAGTGGGGTTTGTTTCCCTTGAATTGATCTGAATTCCTGGGAACATGATCACCCAGAGCAATTGAAGAGAATGTGGAGGTTTTATTTAATTTTCTTTTGGTACAAGTTTTAGATCCTACTTCTTGTATTGCTCAGGGCCTTTAATGTTAATCTAGATAGTATTTTATTGTGAGGGTAGACCAATTGGATGGACCAGTTTCTTCTCTGTGAGGCTTTTGAGACAAATGGCAAAACCTGGTTATCAACTTTAAAAAGACAAGCTAAAAATGAAGCTACAAAATTCACACTTACCTTCAGAAATAAAGAAATTCAGCTCATGATTAGAAAAGACTATTCAACGCTATGTGCCTTCTGTTGGAAACCAGGCCACCTATTTGGATTTAGGAATGCAACTTTAGGAATCCTATTTTTTTAATGTTTGCTGGTGTGTTTTGCAAAGCAGATATCATCTGTTTTTTTTCTGTGAGCAATGAGTTCATCTGTTCATAGCCTTTACATAAACATGTGGGTTTGGAAATAAACAAATGCTATTCACTAAAACAATACACATCAACACAGGCACCTTCTTCTACATGAGTCATATCTCTGCTGATTGTATGGAATTAAGTCAATTTAAGTATATTTAATGGAGCTATATTTAAGATTTACAAATATAAACTTTATTGAGAACAATTGAGAACTGCATTGAGACAATTGTATGAGTAATAGTGCCTACTGAGATCACAGTTTAATTGTTTCAAGCCTCTCAAACATAGGGGCTGCCACAGAGAAACACGTTTTTATTTGCCTTTGGTTCACAGAAGATGAACAACTGAACTGTGTTACCACAGAGCTAGAATACTAGAAGTATTTCCCAGTATCTCAGTCTACCTTGTAGACTTTAATCCAAAGAATTGGCAATAAAGACCACTGAAAGCTACACAAGGTTGTGTCTGATGAACTACTGATTTTAAACTGATGTTTAAAACATTTGTTGTATTGAAGCACTTAACGTTGAGAAAGAAAACCTTTTTTTGCTGTTTATTGAGTCTACAACATATTCAAGTAATGTTATTGTAAAGATTTTAAGCTGTGCTTCTGTTAGATGTACACTGCCATTTCAGAGATAGAAGTAAATTCAATTTAGCTAAGGTATTTTTAAAACATAGTCTTTTACCTGACTTCAGGTAGATGTGCCATTCCTGTTAAACGCAACCTTAGAGGTTTTTACTCCATGGTAGAAAGTGAAGTGTCTGAGTAAGAGCTGCCCACCCATTTCTTTCCCCTTCTGCTGCACTTACTGATTTCTATCATCATCATCATCTTCGCTTCCTCCTCAGTAGCATAGACATAAAGTCAGTTAGATGATATGGGCTAAAAAAAGGTTTTTTCCTTGAATTTATTCTTAATAGTTATTGCACTGTGGGACAGAAATGAAACTGAGGAGTAGAGCCCTTAAGGCAGCATTGCTACTAAAATGCTTCACACCATGGGTCAGAGCTCAGAAGTGTAGTTCCATGTAGATTTTATCCAGCAAAAAAGCAATCTCAAGAAGGTATTTTCCCCATCACCTTAGCTGTCTACTTCTACCCTCTGTCACAAATTAAAGTTATGCTGATGGAATCTCCTCTCCCCTTTTTTTTTTTTTTTTGACACTTTTCTTGAAATATGTCATTGACACAACAAAGAAGGTAGAAAACTAGATGAGGAGTAGTCTGAAAAGTAACATGTAATTGGACAGGTAAGGAGTGTTTCACTCCATATAGGTAGTAAGAGTCAACAACACTGTCTTCTTCTCACAACACTCTTCCTGTTTCTGGGCTTTGACACCGATGGTGTCACCCAGTGAATCAGTGACCACAATAGAGACAGAACTCTAATCCTTGTCCTGATCTGATATGCTGGATTCCTAATCTGTCTTGTCTACCTCACAGGGGTTTGGCTATAGCTGTTGAAGTCACACCTGAATTTTCAGAGGAGCATTTGTAATAACAGCCTGTGTACTTCAACTGTACAACCAGCCTTTGGGCAATAAAGTTACTGGTGAACTTTTATCATACTGGGGTTTTTTTTTGCTTTGAATTTAACTTGACTTGGATTCAGTTCACTGAGCCGATTTACAAGCAGGCTGTTGAAATTATTTGCTATGACAAAAAGTTTATCGTGCTTTTTCAATATGGTTGTTTTAGCAAAGTCCATTTAAGTGAAAACAAAACGAAGCAAAAAAAAAAAAGGTAGTTTGAATGAAATGTACAAGGACTAAGGCCTCGTACTCTTAATTGGAGTTAGATGTGTTGAAAAAGAATTCATCCACCAAATGCCAAATACAGCTGTTATTTAACTACAAGTGACCTGTGATTTTTTTTTTTTTTAATTAGGCTAAAGTTTTTAAATACTTCTTTTCACCAGATATTTATACATCTGTAAAATTTCATTGTTTCTGAAATATTGTTTTCTTAAAAAAAGTACAGGTAATTTTTAATGGAAGACTTGGGCAGAAAACTTGAGAATTTTTTTCCTTATATTTTACCAGGGTAATGTTTTTCTGAGTAGCTATCTTCTGTGATAACTTCCTAAGTATATTTCATTTTGTTGCATGAAGCAGCCTGAGAAAACTTTACCTTCTTGACAGCTAAAAAAATTGAAAAATATAAAAAATGTATTTTTTATCAGTCATTGTAGCCAATCGCTTCTTCCAAAAAAATAAAGACATCACACTGCCTTTAAAAATTGGCTGTAGAAGTGGCATCTTCTAACTTAAGAGCTTTATCCATTCTGTATAATGAAACTGTGTATTTAGAATTGTATCTGGTTAGGATTATTAGCTGACAGAAACAAATTTACTGCTTTGTTAGAACCTTTTAGCACAGCAGAAAGAGTATAACAGATCTGTAGTCTTTTCCATCTTGTATGGCAACGATTGGCTTGTTTACAAAATTTTGAGCAATTATGTGCTGAGGATGTCCACTTAAGACAACTGCATTTACTTTACTGTTGAAAGATGAAGGGGTTTTGGTTGTGGTTTTATTTTTTTTCTTTCAACTGTAAGTGGATGATTAAGCATTAGAAAACAGGAGTTCAGCTTGACTTTCAGATTCAGAGATCTGAGTTTACAGCACTAGCAGATACCACATTAACTTGTAGCTGGCCCCATTTGAAGGAAAATAACCACAGGCAGGTCTGCATTATAATATATTGTCAGTATAAATCTTTTTCTTGCATTTGTGAACCAAATGTCACTGCTAAACTCTTTTTTTAAGAGCAAATTTGCACTGGAAATGCAGTTTATTCCACAATATGAATGAATATTTAGGAAAATGTCTTAACACTCATGTAAAAAAGAAACTTTTTGTAGGATTTTGCTGGCATAACTTTGCAGAAAAGTCGCAGTGGTATAGATGAACCACAAGTACTTCCCAAGTTTCTTCCTTCTTCCTATGGTACTGTGATACTGTAAAGGGTTGCTCTTCTCTTTGGGCAGTGGGGAATTCTTAGATGGTGTGTGATATGCAATCCAAGCAAAGCTGGTCAACAGAAAACATTCTTACGAGTCTTAAGACCTAGTAGGTGTAGACTGTGAAAACAGTGGTTCTAAACTTGGTCTTGTCAAATCTGGGGTGCAAGTATTCCCTGGCTTCTTCCAGTCACTTTCAATCTTCAAAAAGTAAACAAAAAATCAGACTCCGGGCAAGCCAACAAAATATGAAGGTAGTCCCATCTTCCTCTGGATGTTAACCTATGTCCATTGAGAGACACTTCCCACTCCTCTTGCAGCCAGAAAGGCCCTTTTCTCTAGTCTGACTGTGAATAAACTCAGCACAGCTGTGCCAGCCATGCTCCAGTGCACGTCTCTGCAGCGAGGGCCAGGCAGCTGTGGTCGCTTCCCGAAGAAGGCTGGCCTTTTGGCGAGGAGCTTTGGAAGGAGGTATATAGACCACATCACGGAGAAAAATGCCAGCCACATGTGATGGCTAGGAAAATCGGTCTGGAAAGAGAATTAAAAGTACACAACCTAACAATGATTCTTTTAATATGCTGTGGATTGGTAATGTTTTTTAACAAAGTAGAAGAGAATAGCATAGGGTGCCTGTGGAGGGGGAGGAGGAGGAGACAATTCCCTTTTTGTCTGTTAACAAAAACAATCCTGAAGTGTACCTTAGCAAAATTCATGGCTTGAAATCTTTTTTCTTTCCAGTTCAGGCCTGATGCGCAGCATGTTCCCCTAGTCTTCCCCCGACCTTAATTGCATGTACACCCAAAGACTTTTGTGCTGAGCACATTTTACTACTGAAAGAATAATAAAAAAAAATCGTTGAATGATTGAAAAGCTGATTGACAAGGATTTCCCCCCCCTCCGCCCCCCAATCTTTTAAATGCTTTCAGCAGTGCTTCCTTATAGTCTTAGACAATGCCACTGACCCTTTCACAAATCACTGTACACACTGAAGAGTGAAACCTTATACGCAGTTAAAATGAAGCTTTTTGGCCAGGTTTTGACAGCTGTTATTCTAAAACAATGTTTTGGCTCTGACAAAAAATATGACTTTATTTCCTTTTGGGTTTCTACCAGGAGCCATATGACTCTGTTGATAGATGTGGAGGAGGGGTGGGAGCAAGAAAGCAAGAAGCTCTTTCAGCTGCTTTCCCAGTAGAGCTCAGACTGCAAAAGGAAATGACAAAGGAATCTCGTTTATTCAAGGCGTTGGGTGTATGGTAGTTGGTCCCTGAGATACTGTTTGAAGAGAGGTGAAAATCATGTGTTGTGTATTTATTATCAAAGAGGAGATCTTGAACCACCAGATCAGGAGATGAGACTATACTTCAATTTTCTACTCTCCTCTGTGAAAAATAAAAAGATATTCATGTGGAGGGTGGTATTTATATTTCTTTAAGAATCAGAAATTGAACCGCCAGTAGATTCATAAAAGTTCCAGATGGAGCTGAGGTAGATGGGGGGCAACCTGTGTCCTCACCAGCACATTATATTATTCTCTAAAGTACCTAACTTTCCTTAGTAGGGCCTCAGCTTGGCTTTTGACCAGGTAATTGCTGTGGCTGCTTTTGCCAAAAACTATTCTAGTTAGAGATCATATCAATGTAAGAAGTGGTCTGAGCACGTCCAAGCTGGGCAGGCTGAGCTATCGCTGCCTGGGTCTGTAAGAGCTCTGAAACAGCAGTGTCTGCAAGGTGACATGAGCTGAGGGAGCCTCTGAAAGCCTGCCAGGTTTCACCGGAAAATCATTACTGGTTGCAGCAGGTGGTAACTTAGAAGTATAGAAATTATTTCTGTGGGGATTAAAAGAGGGTATTTAAGCACTAGTGTTGGTTGGGATTTCCAGAGGTGCAGGAAAATGAAGTCCAGTGTCTGTTGCAGTATTACCTGCACTAAACCGACAGGTTTGAAATTATTTTTTAAAGGCCACTTTTAAACAATGAGCAAAAAGCTTCCAGTTGAAGCTTTCAGCTGAACTCTGATCTTTTTAAGACCTAATCCCACCAAGCTTTGTGGAGTTTGTCACAGCTGCGCTAGCAACCAGACTAGCTGGCTGAATTCTGTCCATCTCCCAAAAATACTGCTGAGTGGAATATGGCCATAGCAGTGTTAATTCAGGCATTCTCCACTGTCTTTTCACCAAAATATGTCTTTCCTGAAATTCTTCACATCCAAGATAAACAAATATATTCTGGTTGTAGGACTTGGAATGTGTGTAATCACACATCCTTAGAAAATATAATGGAAAAAGGAAATAAACTGTTAGCTTCTCTGAAGTAGGATGCCAGCAAGGAAAGATGCCCTTCAGAAAATGGTGTATGTGTGTAGGTTTTGGTATGTGTGTATATGTCAATATATGGATTTATAGCTTGAAAACCAGATTTTAGGAGCTGTTATCTTTTGCAAGTCATAATGGACAGAAAGAAAACTGTGGACAGAGGGGATATGTGTGACAGCTGTCAAAGACACATTCACCCACATGGAATATATGAACAATTTAACTTTGCCAAGGTCACCATGATTGGTTGAATAACTGCTGGTCCTGCAAGGTACTTTACATGACTGAGCAGAGGTGAATGATATTCAAAAGCAAAAATACTGGTTTTATGAACTTTGAAAGAGTAAAGTAGAAACATGTTTTCATTCAAATTAAAGAATAAATCAAAATCCATGAAGCAGAGAAAAAAAATTAATGGGTCATCTCTCAGTGCATCCTATTAGTATTCTGGGGAAAAAAATCCTTCAGAACTAGAAGCCAGAATATTTCTCAATATTCCTCATTTTCTCCATTTTCAATGCCTAGCATAGAATTTACCGTCTAATACATCATAGCAATTACCAAGATGAAAAAAAAAAGTAATAAACCTGATGGTCTATCTCTGTTATTCTCAAAGAGATATGGTCTGCTGATATAAGATTGGTGAAGATACTTTAGTATCAGCTCTCCTCACCCCCCCATCTTTGTTAGAGACAAGACAGAAAAGAATTTACCCCTAGCAAACACAGAAGGACCTGACATAATGAGATAGTGAAGGCAGAATTGTAGAATGAGTGGCTTCTCTTATTTATGGGAAAGTCATTAGAACATTGCCTATTTAGTTCCTTACCTCTTATACTTAGAGTACAAGAAATAGATAAATTAAAACAATATCCTAATTTATTCACCTAATATAATCAAAAACAATGTCTTTCTTAAACTGAATAAAACACTGCTGAAAGGATTCAAGTAATGCAGCAATTCATAACTTTGGAAGCAGACACACTGTTATCTGCACTCAAGCCCAACTTTTTTTGGAAAAAAATTAAGGAGCTTTTAAAATGTGTCTTCCTTGCTTCATTTTTCTTCCTTTACAAAGCTTGCATATTCTTTTTAGCTTGGTAAGTATCAGCAATTTATTTTTTTTATCTTCTACTTTTTGAGAGAAAGATATCTGAGAGCCTCACAAATGATAGTATTCCATACGCAACACATTTTGACTGCATTTTTTTTAGATCTGCAAAATCTGGAAATTACTAAACTGTCTGTGCCCAAGGTCCATCTAATCTGATACTTTATCTCAGAGGATAGTGGCTTCATGATGCTTGCGAGAAAGGGGTTTTGAAACTTCATTTTAAGTTATTATAGAGGAAGAGTGGAATAATCTTCCCTTCAGATAAATCTGAACTTTATCTCTATTAGTTATTGCAATAATTAAAACCAAAAGCACAAAGTATAGTTTTCCTTCTGAAAATAACCATGAGTTGTAGCATAACATTAGCTTTCCCTGTTAGTCTTGTAAACTTCCAAACATTTTGGAATTCCTATGCCAGTATAATGTATAGCTGAGGTTTTTTCTCTGTTAAGGCAGTATTCATTATTTTCACTGAAATACTGCAGCAATCTAAATAAGCTGCTATATTCCTCAGCAATTTTAGTTTAGAAAGACTAGAAAGTTAGGGAAGCATGTGTTCTAGATCTCCCTTACTCTTTGTCTTCTCTTCAAGCTATTTTGTAACTATTGTGATGTCAGGCATCATACTCTAAATGCACTTACCATTAACAGTGTAGTTAGAATATCACGCCTTTTATTTTTAAAGGTACTGGGAATATTTTGTAAAATTCTTGGAAAAAAAAAACCTGTTTGAATAGTCTGTTAAAAGGAAGTGTTGAAAACCTTACAGCTGAAAAAGTTTCATAAGCCCATTTCTCTTCCTGTAAAGATTTTATGGATTATTGTGGATTTCTTCAAAATGTCTAGTCACTAAAATAATAAGAGTGTGACACTGGTTGAACAGTGTAGGTAAAGCTCCAAACCATGTGAAAAAAATACTGAAATAATTGTTTTTCCTTTAACTTGTGAATGGCTATGGCTTAGGGTAAATGCCTGAAACTTAGGTTAGCTTTTCTTGCCTCTTACTCAACCAAATCGGTTCTGAGGTTTCAATTCAGTGCAGAGATTCACTGACTTTTTAAGGACTAAAAAAATGTTGAAGTATTAAAGTTGCAGACTCTTGCTGTAAATTTTTATTCTGCTCCCATTTTTGTTTGAATCTGGATGCAGAGGACAAAAACCTCTGCAAAGATGACAGGAGTCATTCAACCTTTTATCCTAAGTCTACCATTTATCCATATAGCATGTGGGAATCAGGGAATTAGTGATGCAGATCTCTCAATCATCTCTACATTCAGTTTAGAGAATTCTTTTTGTTCTGGGAAAAAGCTAATAAACAAACAAACAAACACAAAAAGATAAACTCCCCAAAAATTACTAGGCTTTTAGTAATGTATTGTATTGTTTATAAAGTTTGAAATGACAAACACCATTTAGAGGTAAAATGTAATTGTATCAGCTTCCCTGGTAAAGTTGTCTGATAATGTTGCTTGTAAACAGACCCTTAGCAGACTCCAGGATAAAGTCCAGTCCTCCTGAACAGAGATTGACAATTATCATGCCATTCTTCACATGCAGACTAAATGGGGTCATTTCCTCTGGAGGATGGGGATTATTGTGGGATGCCAGGAGAGTGACATTTTGGAATTGTATAAAACTTATAGAATGATTTAAGGGGGTAGAGGAAATGTGAGAGGTATGGGATGTTTGGGGGTGAGGGTGGGGGATGGGGAAAGAGTCATAAGGGTGGGTCAAGGTGGGGAAAGTATGGGACAATAGAAGGAGAAGGGGCTAAGCAGGATCAGTGAAGTGCAAACGGGCTGCTGGTCAGTACACTTCTTTGACTGAGACTGCATGTGGTCACTGCAGTCTGTCATTCACTCACTAAATCCTATTTCCTAAGTGTTTTTCATGTGGGTGTACTCTCTGTTCTGTGCATGTGAGAATACTAGCAAACTACACAGTGAGTAGGGCAAAAGATCTGAGTGCCAGCAGCTGGAGTGGGTCCTCAAGGGTGCATAGGTCCATTGGCCAGCAACAGGAGGACACCAAGGTCTGAAGGCCAGCAGCCAACAGACTAAGCATCTAAGGCTAGCTGCTGAAGAAATGCATATTTTTTATGTATATAGTGCATTTCTGAGAGTTTCAGCCCTTTCCTGGCAGGAGGGGAGGAGCAGGATAGGGCCATCTGCACTTCTCACATCTGTGTGAGTGTTGTTGCTGTCTGCATGGGTACTGGCACCAGCAATGCTCTCTGACTGCAGTGGAGCTATGTGACCAGGGTGGGTGTGTGCGTGCGCTAGCTGCAACTGGAGCAGGGCCTGTAGCATCCTTGCCTCTGTAGGGCCAGGACAGGAGGGATCAGCTGGGACCTCCATCCTGCCACGTTCAGCCATCTAACTAACCAGTGACAAAGATGCAAGCTCTAGGCAGTCTGCTCCAGACCTTTAATGTCCCTAATCCCTGAGGGTTTTCTTGAGATCTATCTGCAGTTCAAGATTATTGTTTCCTGGTCCATCCACTATGGACATGAATACAGATCATTCCAGCTCTGTTTTTTGCTTCTTTGCCAGAGAACATGAAGGACCATTTTTGGAGACCAATGCAATTTAAGTAAGCACTCAAAGACTGTGGTGGTTAACTGGAGCGATCTACAGTTCTCTCCGGAGTGCTGTTGCCAGTTCAGTGATATTTAACGTTTCACAACGCACTTTCAGCTTCACATTCTGTAAATTTAATAGACTTGGCCCATGTTATATCACCTATTACTTCATACACTGAACAGGCCTGGACTGAGGCCCAAGCGAAACCTTAGTGAACTCCACCTGTTTCATCCTTCCATCCTGGCAACCAGTCATTCCCAGCTACTCTTTGGGTAGACTTATACAGCAAGACTGTATCCAGCAGGAGTTTCATCAAGACCACAGCTCCCTGGTGTATCTATGAGAATGACACCTGAGAAAGTATTAAAAAACCCATTAAAGTCAGGGTGTATGACACTACTGCTTCTTCTCTGCTGCCTCTGTATCGTTATCCTATCATGGAATGGAATTAAATTTGACAAAAGCTGTTCTTGACAAATCTGTGTTGGCCATTACACAACTCCTTTTGTTATGCTCAGAGCTGCTGCACTAGAGGTGACTCCAAGTCAGGGAGATGTTTCATAAACCAGTCAGCCAAACCGGACCGGGAGGAAGTGCTCAGTGACTCAACCTGCATCTTGACAAGCACTTTCCGACACCTTGTCAAAAAATCCCTGGCGTAGCACCCAACTCACTCCATAACTGAAGCATTAGTAAAATATTTCAAGTGTTACAACTGCAGGACAACAGCGCTTTGGTTAAAAAGAAGATATTACCTGCATGAAAATGAACATAGGTAGTAACTTCGGATTGCTTCTAAACCCATCAAAAAATCCCGTTTAAGAGTATAACTATCCCAATAGTAGCAGTTATCAATGATTAGTATCATTAAGTTTTAATCAGCTTTCTGGAAACATCCTGATTAAGCGTATTTTTTAATTAAGCTTATTACAGGTACAGGATTTTTTATTTAACGTTTGAACAGTACTTCTTAATTTCTCTCCTATTGCTATAAGTTTTCAATTTCTGCCAGTAACTGTGCATTTCAATTTTTTAAGATTATTCTAGCATGCAATTTGTTAGAAAGATGTAAAAATGAATTAGAGTTGAACTTCATTACTTTAGAAGAAGGTTTCTGTAATTTATTTGCTGAATAAGGCCTAGAAAACTTGGAATTATTTCTTCCCTTCATTACCAACTTCCTGAAAATAAACTGATAGGGGTCTCATGTAACTATGATTTGCTGTATTCAGAAATTTTGCTAATGAAAGCTTAGACCCATATGCTTACTAAGATATGATGGAGGAAAGACAACCTCTGTTTGCTGAAAGTGTTTTTGCTAGGGTAGGCAGATGTAAAGTTCCTGCAGAACTATGCTGTTGTTCAGTCATCTTCTAGTTTTCAGTCATTTCCCCTTCAGGCCCAGAATAACTCTGGCCCTGACCCAACCCTTTTTTTTAGGTTCACACTGATTTCCAACCAAATTTTTTATAAGATATATATTCAACCCAGGTAAGATTTTCTAAGATAAGATCAATCCATCTAATTTAGGGGCCTAATTTAAGCACAGCTTCATTGCCATCCTCAGTGCCTGCCCCTAGAGAAGAAGAGGTCATGCAGTTCAATTAACATAACTGACTTTGCTGAAAAACAAACCAGACCACACCTCATTTATAGTTACATATCTATTGGGAAGGTGACAGGTACAGTGGTACATGTGCGTTTGATCATGGTTACAGCAGCATGTTCTCAAACCTCTAAAATCATAGGATGAACGGTTGTAGCCCTGAGACGTTCCTGTATCTAAAGAAGTTACCACAAAAGACAGCACTGAGAATGTGCCGACAAATATGAATGTTATGTTTGCTATTTGCATTCTGAGAACAGCATGTAAGAAGCAGGGCTGACTGGCTTAATGTGAATTCTGTTTCTCGGGGGTGGTAACAATTTTTGTGAATGGTTTTGAGGTTTCTCATGCTTCACTATTATTCTTCTTCTCTGGATTTTTCCAGTAGGACTGTGGTATAGCACAGCCACTGACAACCAGTGTCCAAGAATCATCTAGCATCATTAACTTTGTGGGAAGTAGCAGCAGACAATGTACTGCAGAGTTGTTCCTCTTGGCTTCAGCATTCAGAGGCGCACATACGAGCACTACCAATAGAGAAATCCGTATGCAAAATCATTTCTGCAACTTGATCAGTCTCAAATGTGAAAATTAAAAATAGGGAAGGGGAATGAGAAGCTGATGTTTAAGCATTTCCTATAAACAGTCAGTAACAACTATATGTCTTCAAAACTGCAGTCTTGTGATATTTTTACATGACTAAAGCTATGGCTGCATGGCATAGTAATATTTTAAATTATTAACAAACAAATCTGCGCCCAAATATGTTCCATGAGGAACAATAGAAATACATCTTTAAAACCCCAAAAGTTTAAAGTAAATGCAAATTTTGAAACCCCCCAACTCACCACTACGTATACTATCCTGGAAGACAGTACTAATAGAACAAGCATATCATGTGACTGCAGGGGAGTACTAATGTTTATTTTTCCCAATTTCTAATTAAAATGGTCATATTTTATTCCCTTTTCAATAACAAATATTTTCTACAAAGTTCAGAGTTCACTGTGAAAGCAGAAATCATCTCCATGAATAATTCAATTTTCTAGCTATGAAGCTAATGTTTCCACAATTAAGAGAGTGGTGTTAGAGTTCTGTGACACTGTAAAATAATAATTTCTAAAAATTAAATACACAAATATATTCAATGGACATATCTAAAATTTTCCTCTTGTGCAGGTTTATTGTAAAAGGTATTGACCAGCTTGGAAAGTACTCAGAGACATGAACAAGATGCAGGGAAGACGCAGGGGAGCACAGGTCATGAAGGATATACAGCCTGAAGAATTCATCAGAGTATTACAAGACTTAAATCTGCCTAAGTTTGAGAAATCTAGAAATAATTATTTATCTAATGGACTGTTTATTGTGAAATACTTTTGTACTTGAAACACATTTCCAGATCTCATCATCTGCTAATACTTCAGCTATTTGTCTTCTTTTATCGTTTGTATCTTTAAGTCAACTCAACGTGTTGTTTATAATTGCTGACAGTCTCTGTGTCAGATGTACACTACATCCCTCCCAAAAGTGCTTTTATCTTTTACACAAAATAAAGCTGCTCTTATTACATCCTCTAATGGCTGTTAGCCAGATCTCAGAACTGGTACTTCTCCTGCATCTTCTTTGACCTGCTTCTCTGTTCATCCTCCCCTGTGACTTATTTCTCTATAACCTCATCACAAAACCAAACATAATGATTTTCTTAATATGGATGACTCCCAGATGTGTATTCTAGACTAATCTGCTTCTCTCTAGACCAAAAGCTACTCACGACAAAAGGTAAAATATCTTAATTCCCTACCCACACCTTCCTCTTACAATATTTCCACTGCTTATTTTTTCTGATTCATAGCCTTTTAGTCCCCACTAACTCAAACCTTTCTGTAGGTCTTTCTGCAGGTCTTTCTGCCTAGGCTTTGCCCAAATATTACAGTCTCTATCAGACAAAATATGCCTAAGAACTTTCATATCTAAACCTTTAACTCAAACATGCAACTCAAACTCCTCCAAACTCAAACTACTTTGTATCTTTTCTTCTACTCCTTGATAAGTATTATCATTTCAGATCCATTCTGAATGCTGCAATAAAACGCATTTTCTGCTGTCATCATGTCATATGTCTCTGTACATTCCCTCACTTGCTTACCCTTCTCCCTTATTAAGCTCAAGCTGCTTGTCTTTGCTGCAGAAGCCACTACCAGCATCTACAGAGAAACCTCATTTGTCTTAAAAATAGAGTCTTAAAAAGACTCTGAGTGCAGATCCTATCTCTGTCTAGTCCTTCCAAAGAAGCTGTTGCTCGGGGACTGACTGGGCATCAGATTGGTGGTGGGAGGTGTTGAGTGCTTGCCTTTGCATCACTTGTTTTTTTCCCCTTCTTTTTTCCTTTGTGTATTAAAGTGTCTTTATTTTAATCCATGAATTTTCCTCACTTTTCCTCTCACAATTCTCCCCTGCATCCCACCATTGGGGGGGAGTGAGCGACTGGTGAGATCTTAGTTGCTGACCAGGGTCAACACATCACTTGTGGTAAAAAAGACTGTTTTTTTTTCAAGAATTCCCCTAATTTAGCATTATTAGGAATCCTGAAATTTACAGCCACTTGACAGCAATTGTGTAATTCCAACTGTAGGAAAATCTGACATAATTTGAACAAGCTTGTAGTGAAAGTTTGAGTATTGCGAACCAGAGCCATGGAAAGCTTTTCTCACTTTTACTTGCAAACCCTTAGATTTTAGAATTTCTTGTTATTTCAGACTCTGATAATGAACCCATGCCCTGTTTGGAGCATACTGATGGGCTGGGCATAGTCCTGCTTCATTACTTTTTCTTTTTTTTTTCCTTTACTTTTTGAGAATTTCCTTTGCTGGTACAAACAGACAGTACAAAGGAAATAAATGTTGCAAATAATAGTGTTCTTTTCCCACTCTTTTCTTCATCACCTAAAAGTTAATGCCACAGAAGCACTAAAGAAGATACTTCCAAAAGGATCCACATTTGCCTATTTTTACATTTAAATGAAGAATATCTCTTGCTATTTGAGCAATTTCAAGCACATTCAGTTTCATCATGGATGACAGGTTTTCCTACATTCCTATTTTTCACATTTAAGAGATCTGCTTGCTATAGAAAGCATAGAATAATAAAAATAACAGAATAAGGAAATAACTTGCAGTATGTTACTGTCTGGACTATTAAGATAGTTAAACCCCAGAAGGCTTTAACTTACACTTTTTACACAGTGTTATCAAGACAAAAATCAGAGTGAAAAGGAACTGGGCTTGAACCAACCAGTAAGATATTTCACCACTTGCATAGCAAATAATTTCTAGCAGGTGGCAGGTACTAGAGATTAAATAGTAAACTTTTTGGCAAATTGAGCTCATGAAGTACTTGCCAGACTGTGTGGCCTCAGCTGCTTGGAATAGCTATTCAAGAGATAAAGCACACTAAAATAAGAATAAAATAATAAAAAAAACCCCAAAATAAATCCCTGCTGTATTGAAGAAATATCACTGACAACTTAAAACACAAAATATGTCCAAAAGACAACCTGAGCAGCAGAATCACTAGCATTGACATTGCTCCTTGCATGCAAACAGCACAAATGAGCCCTGTCAAATGCTGCTGTGCTGCTTATCCAAGTAATGCAGAATACTACAATTTTTATATCAACTTTATAATAAGAACAAATGGATATGATAAATTTAAGTGTTAACTGTTTATTAAATTTTGTATGACAGTAATAATGACATTCCAATATCTCAAACTTCTGAAGTCATAGAAACATAAGGCTAATATATCGTGTGGTGCATGTAAGTTAAGTCTGTTAGTATTATATTTAAAAAATATTGATATATGTTATTTTAGGTCTTGATGCATGTAATGTCTTTACAAAATCAAATCTTAAGTGTTTGGGACACTAGCTTTTCTGATCATAAAGGTCTTGCCTTTGAGATTACACATAAGTTTTCAAAGGCTTTTTTTTTTTTTTTTTTTTTGTGTGTGTGTGTTGGCAATTGTAGTATTTTCATTGAAGACACTTCCAGAAAAGAAGCTGTGGACTTTGTGCCTTGAACTCAAAGACAATTTCTGGGCTAATTTTTCAAGCAAGGTCTGTCTGCGTACATGATTTGATCCATGTTGCAAGTGTTGACTTTATGATGAGGAACTGAAATAAATGTGGAAAACCAAAGGTAACTTGATCAGTTTTGACACAGAAAATTTTATGATTTCTGTGCTGACTTATTAACATTGAGGAAAATGTCATGAATGTAAGAAATACATATTATATCACCAAGAAGTTCAAACTGGTCCAAGATTGCTTTGCCAACTGTTTTGCCAGTTATGTCACCATACAGACAAAATAGAAGATACAAAGACAAATCTTCTCATGATCTCAACACAATAGTAGGGAGAAAAATGTTGGATTATATCAAGGTCATAGTTGTGATGTCCTCTGCTTTGGGGGCTGTTTTAGCTTTTATGAATTAAAAAGTCTTTGTCATAAAGTGCGTTGACAGGAGGAACTGAAATCCAGGACTCACCCTTCCAGGAAAATGTGCTCATTACCAGACTTCATATGCAAGGGTCTTTGCCCTCCATTAGGCCCCCAAAATCTGTCCATCCTTTAGCAGGAGCCATAGGAGATAAAGGTAATCCAGTGGTGTATTCCATCCTCTTTTGAAGGGTATTGTTCAGAAAAGGAGGACCAAGAACTACTGTCTAGCCACTAGGCTGTAATGAAAATGATGTGTCTTTTCTCTGCTTTTCTTCAGATACCCAAACACATAAAAGGATTTCTGTCTATCAGTTCCAGTCCTAAAGAGTGACCAAGGCCACAAGCCAGCAGCTTCCTCAGTCTGAGGAAGCAACCCAGAACATGCCTCCCTGTGGCGTTCCTCTTGGCTGGCATAAACTTTCCTCTCTTGGTATGTTGGGCATCATGTATCCCATTGTAAAGTTCTGTTCATGCAGCTGCCTTGCTCTGCTCTGTGAATTATAGGAGTCCAAGGTGCCTCAATATAATGATTGCCAGATTTGGGATTAGGACACGTATAGCCCTTTGTGAATTCAATGGGACCAAGCATAAAATCTAAGTTTATTGCAGGGAGAGTCATACCATTTTCCACCTCAAAACATTTGAAGAAATTCCAACCTAAGTTAATGTTTCGCAGGAAAAATAGACTGGGCTTTGAACTCCATTGGCAGGGATCTTTAATGATGACAAGGATGGTGACAGAGCTTGAAAATTACGCAAGGTGACATACACAACCATAGGGTGACTCAGTATCTATGCTAAAGATCTGTTATACTTAGAAGTGATGACAAACAGTACTGTCTATCATGTCAAGATGTATCATCTGATACCTATTATGCTTTGGAAAATCATAAGTTTATTTCAAATTCAACCTTATAATTACAGTGGTTTCTTTTATGTCCTCAAGTTAAACTCTGTGTTTAATGCCTTCCCATCTTCTACGACTCAAGATTTTTAGAGACAAAACAGAAAGTTTTCTTAAAATCTCTGCCTTTAAAGCACAGAGTAGTGGCCAGGAGTTAAAGGGAACTATTACAAAATAAGCAAAATTTAAAAGTGGTTGAAAGAAAAAGACAATATATTGTCAGATATATTTAACAGCCTGGAAGTCATTTGGCTCTTTCTGAATAGGAAAGTAATTGGCTGCATAGGATAACAGTACTCGTTTTGTTTAAGTTTCTGTATTTATTTATTTCTAGACATTTCTGTCTGCTTGAGTGGTACTCGTTTCACGGCTAGCTAAAGCTCGGTTTAAAAAAACCACTTACTTAAGTATTCACTTAGTAGTAAGCACTCAGGTAGTGCCATTGATTATGTCCAAGGAATTATGTAAACGTTTAAAACTGAGATGGTTTTCTGCTCAGGTTTGCTGAATGGTCCAAAATTTCCATGATCAAGCTTCAGTTCAGCAGAGTCACTGTTATTCAACAAAACAAAGAGCAACCTGCATAATTTAAAGCAAGTCCTGGAATTTTCCTGACACAAACTTAGTGGCCTTTATTAAAATTAGATTTCTCTGGTACATCTGAGAACAAGTTTTAGACTTTACTTAAAAGCCTGTGGATTTCTATATCATATTCTGGACTCGGTTAATTCTCCCTTATACTGACCAGCCTTACAGCAAAGTACAGAACATTTTCCATTTTTAATTTTGTAATTATACCATGTAGTACAGTTCTCAGAACCAAGATCTGATGAAGCGTCACTGAGAATAGAAAAGTCTATTTACTGACAAGGAATTATGAATTCTCAATGTTTTCAGTCAGTGCATTTTAAATATGATACACAGTCCAGCCAGATCAGTGGAAAATTTTCTTTTGATTTCAATCGTTCTTGCCATTTAGGTGGATAAAAATTTATTTTAAAGTATTTAAAAGTTTTTGTAACCTCTTTTAAAACCAGTTTTCTTTTAATAGATGTTCTGTGCCTTGACCATTGCCTGCCAAAGACAAAATGTTAGTATATTATCATGTAAGTTTTGCTAACCCTTAGTACTGCTTTTATCTTTTTTTATTAAATTTAGTACACTATTTTCCTTCCTTCTATACAAAATATTTTTGATAACAATCAAGCAGACCAGAAAGCATTTCCAGATTTAATCAGGCTTTTTTTTTTTTTTTTTTTTTTAGTGAAATTCAATGATAACTTTGTATTTTTAACATCAGGAAGAGCTACAAAACACACTCAATGAGTCTGAGGCTCAGTCAGAAGTCCTCATTCCAAACACCAATTTGCTGTGATTTTTTCAGGTTATGATAGAAGAAGATGATTTCAATATTGCAACACTAGATGTCATCACATCATGGTACAACATGGTGAAATGATATTTAAGCTGTTACCAGAATATGGATGAGTGAATAACTCAAAATGAATAATTTATTCACTGGATTTCGCTTTTTTTTTTTTTTTTTTTGTCCATGAAATATTCAAAAGCAGATTACAAATCTCTCTAAAGTATTCCTGACCAGAAGCTGTTTTCAAGTTTCCTCCCATTTTGTATCCTATCAAATAAATTGGAACTGTTCATTGTGAACTTCAAAATTCACAATTAGTCATTGATTGAAGATTATTTCTTCTGTTCCTGATTTATTTAACAACAGTGTAAAATGATGAGCTGCAAAGACAAATGAAAATCAGAGCTTGCAGAAACGGAGATCTGTTATTAAATCAAAATTTCCAGTAAAATGGCAGTTAAAATTTTTAATTTCTTTAAAAAAAATTCAAACATAAGTACATCTGGAAAATGTGTTCATTTAATTATTTAGCTTTCTGTAAAAATGCTATTTAAAAAAGCAAAACCAATTTCCCTTGAATTCAACTTCAACTAGTATAGTAAAAAAGTAGATTTTGAGCTATGAATGATGAGTTTTTAAAAATTATTACCCTTCAGTTTTGCACTTTTCATCACAAATGAATTACATAATTAATACTTTCTTGCATATATGTTTGTGTAGCTGTGCCTTGTACTAGGCTACTGCAAAACAGATCTTTTCTTTTAAATTTTATTTTTTGATAATATGAAAAAGCACAATTATTTCTTTCTATGAGCTCAGGTCATATCATTGACATCCTTGTCCCTAAACCAGATGCCATTAGGGCTAGCAGCTACCTTCTTCAGCACTGCCGCCCATGTCATACATTTTGGTCCAGAAAATAGGATGTCCAGTCTGCTTAATAATAGTATAATTATTATTATTTTCAAATTCTCTGCCTCTCAAAGCCATACTTTCCTGTACTCTGAAAGCACAGTAACTGTCCAGGGACTTTCAGCTACCTCCTGGCTCTTTTCCTCACTCTCCCTTATTCTTTACTACATCATGTTCTTGCATTGCACACCAAAACAGAAAACTCCATAACTCCATAAACTTAGACAAATGCAAACATAAGAACTGTTAATGCCAATACAATGAAAAACAGAAGGCAAATTTATAAAATCACTGCAACATCTACTTTAAAAGCAGCTATAGGTTCTTCCTTTCAGTTTTTGGTTATTCAGGTAACTGGGACTTCTGAAATGAATATGTAAATCCTGAAATGGCTATTGAATTCAGTACTTTATCCAATGAGACTTTAAAACAAAATGCAATGCCAGTATGAGGAAAGGAAACTGAACCTTCGGCTAACACCCTCAGGATTATAGAGCAAGGCTCACTCACACTTTTCTACCGATAGCCCAATTCCCACCAGGTTTTGTTCTGCAAAACAAAAGGAGAAGTGATTGCAACCTAGACTAAAACTAGACTAGGCTGCTTTCCAGTTAGGCCTCACATTTCCTGTATGACCGGTCTACCAAAACCTCTGTTTTTTAAAGGAAAGAGTAAATTGACCTTCTTAAGTACAGGTGCCTGAAGCTAAGGAAAAGATTTCAGACCATGAATCTCAGTATCACTGATAATTTCACAGCAGCACCATCCAGGCATGCTGTTCTTGCTGGCATTTCATTTACCTTTTCATTCTCATGCATTCCAATGCTAAAGTGTACCTCCACACTTAAGATCCTTAGATAAAGGATGTGTGGAAAATATATAGCACACTTTAGATTGTTCGCTGTCATTCATTCACTACGCCCACTTGATGCATTTCCCTTACTGAGATTCCCTTCTTGCTCACTGACATTAAAAATGTATTTTAATTATTTTTTTTATTGTCAATGATCAATATACTTTTAAACTTAAACCATATTTTAGATTAGTCTAAACAGTTTAGTTAATCATAATTGCAACCATTCGCATTTATTGCTGTTACTGACTTCATTGTCTGGCTTTTAAAATCAGTAAATGTTATTTGGTATCTGGTTTTAATTTTTTTTCTGAGTTATATTCTGTGAATTCTTTTGTGTATGCTACATTTTTGCCATTGCATCACCATTTATCTGTCCCTGCTCTGGCATTTTTTGATATTGCACTAATAATCCTTGAAAGTACAACCTGATTTCTGTTGATGGAACCACAGATGCAGGGAGCTGTTCCCCAGAGCTCTTAGATCTCAAGGCCTGTTTCCATTAGCTTATGATCTTGTTACCAGCCACTTCTTGAGTTGAAATCAGTGCAAGTGAGGGCTGGTGTTCATTGCTGTTGACTGCTTGCCCTGCTTTGGTGAGTCCTTGATAGGTATGTTTTGCTGGGACTGTCACGAGGAAGGCAGTCACCTTGAAGAAGACTCAAAAGGCAGAGGCAGAGTTTCTTGAAACAGATTTTGACATGTCTTTCTTTTTGTGACCTGGGGAAGGGTTATACAACAATTCACTGTGATCTGCTGAATAACCCAGAACAGTGTGTCAGAGAACAACAGGAAAGTAAAAAAACTATACTGTTATATTTCAAAGAAGTATTACAGCATCAAATGCAATTTGATGCTATTTTCATGAAAAAAAACCCCTTCACATTTTACTTTATAAATACTCAGAAGATCTTGCAACAGTAGCTGAGGTATGTTATATATTTAATGTTATTATTCCAATATTATCAACAGATAAATGGGAGTGAAGAAATGAACAAGTTCTCTGCCTCTCTAACATCTCCTGTACACTTGGTAGACAAAATGAGGAAGAATCTGAATATTTGTAGCAAGCCATATATTCCTTTACATTTTAATAATATTTCAGTGAGAGAAGTACGTCTTTATTAATTAATCTGCTATTAGAAGTCACTTAATAAACACTTAAATATGAACAGAGAGCAAGTATGCTAGCTGCTTAAAGACTTGATGATTTGGAACCTGATTGCTTAAATCCAGTAGATTTGTTACTATTCCAGTAACTGTTCATGAAGCTGCTTATAAATGATTAAAGTGTTTCAATTTCAGGGATGCAAAGTCATGCTATTTATTGATCTTCTTGATATAAACCTTTGATCTTAATCATCACATAAAGGCAATTGTGCCTACACCTAATCAGGTGTAGAAGCCACTTCTCTCACTACTACTATAAAAGTGAAGAAAACAGCCGTTTTATCAGTCTGAAACTTACACCCTACTGCAACAATTTGTAACTGCCATTTAACTCTCCTTCTGCCTTTGAGCTTTGACAGATTTTTGGAAAACTGGATGACAGTCATATGAACTCTTAAAATAGTAGCTGAAGGATGAGAAAAAACATAGAGTCGAATCCTGCCATGGAAACTGTGTGGCTGCAAGGATCTAGGAGGCTATTACAACCCACCTTTGTCTGCAAGAGGCATTAATGACACAAGCACTGAAAGGGGAGAAAAGAGTCAATTCATAGCAAGAAATATTCTTTCATGGTAAAATTCAGAATGGCATTCAGGTTTTGTAGGTACCTCATGTTTGAAATATAAGAGAACATCTTTATAAGGGCTTTTGCTCATGCTGGTATTGTATACACAGAGCTAACCCTCCAGGAGTTTCCAGTCTGATCGCATTTCATGCACTGGTTCAGCTTTACAGCTATCATTTTAGTCAACCATAAAAATCCTTTTATTGTATATTTAACAATTTTCATATTGCAAGATGGAAATATAGAATATTTTCATAACAATTGTTTCATCTGCCTTCTTACAGGGAGTTTAGCAGATAACATTTATGAATGCGATTGTGCTGACTTTATTACTATTATCTAATAAATATCTGTGATTTCACCTGTGAATTCATTACCTGGAGAGATCTGAGATCGTATATGCCTCCTGTCATTTGCCAATGAAAGTAGTGGGAAGAGGATTGTTAATACAATCCCAAAGGCCACAAATCAGATTTCTGAAAGCCTGCTATTAGTTACCTGCATATAAGGGCTAGTCTTGTTGTATTTCAATACTGAATCAGCTAACAGGTTAAAAATATTGTGGAACTTCATTTTGAATACAGTAAGGAAGAGTTTACATCAAATTTTATATAATTTCCTCTGACATAAAACTAGCTTTTTATAGAAGAAAGAAAGAAAGAAAGAAAAAGAAAGAAAGAAAGAAAGAAAGAAAAAGAAAGAAAGAAAGAAAGAAAGAAAGAAAGAAAGAAAGAAAGAAAGAAAGAAAGAAAGAAAGAAAGAAAGAAAGAAAAAAACTTAACTTGATTCATAACCTGCAAGTTTTTCTCTTAGAGCTGGCCTATAAATGAAAGATTTTGCAAAAGATTTTGGGAGAAAAAGATTTAGGCATTTTTAATCTTTTAGTCCAATTTTTAGTGTTTATGAAATTTGTCATCAACTTTTCAAATATTTCAGCTCACTCTTTTGTGGATTAAGTTCCTCATTAACATACTACTATACAATTACTTTTATTCTACTTGCTTTTTAACACGTTCATTTTTGTCTTCATCTCAACAGTAATGTGTATAAAATTTTCAAAATGTCTTTATTTATATAAAACTTGCTCTCCCAGTCAAAAAGGACAGTACAGATCATATATCATTTATACACACATAAGGCATACATATGTAAGGTAAACCATAGTAATTGTGTAATTCATCTTTTTCCAGGCAATAAACCAATCAGTTGATGAAATGCAATGGAAAAAAACAATAGTACTACATCACACTATTTAAATGTACAAGCATTAAGAGCCATAGAGAATTCGCCATCATATCATGCATGTGGGATATGTGTAGAGAGCATCTCTCTTTTGGTCCCATTAGGCACCTCTGTGGCATTTCTGTAGTGTCCTGAGAGAGCTCAGGCAGTAACCCAGCTTCAGTTAGCTATTCCTTTGAGTTCAAGGCTGCTTGGACATGGAGCTATGGTATAGCACACTATTAGACCTTTTGGACAAAATAAATGCCTTACCCATTCAGATTAGATCTACATCAAGGGATGGGAGAGACTATAGTTTTAGTACTTCCCTCAAAATCTGTGTGACTCCTGTTTTAGTTACACATATCCATTCTTTTACCCATGACCACTGTGGTAATGGAGTCTGCTTCACCGAATTACAATATTATCGATAAATTTTCATAACTTTCCTCATTTCATTAAAGTCTCCAGAAATCCTTTTGTTATCTCCCTCAGAGTTTCTATATAGCTCTTTTCATTGATAGATTTCCACATATTTTCTACCAATAGGATGGGATGATATGTACTAGAACAAGAAAGTAATTATTGGTCAAATACCATTTATTTAAAAGTGTTTGGTAAGGTTCTTTTGCTTTTTCTATTCCAGGTAAAAGTAAGTTTCATCCTTCTTTGCCACAAAGGGTCAGCTCTTACTCGAGGGAAAATAAGCATCGAGTGGAACAAGGCAGCCTTAAACTTTAACATTTCAGTGAAAATGTGCTGGGTCAATGAATACTTCAGCCTACAGTATTCCTTCTTAGATTCATAGGATTTGAACACAAACTTGACAAAAATAATATAATAAATTATATTACTTAAAAAACCTGAGTACATAGCAAGAAGGAAAATTAAGAAGAAGCAGTAATCTTATCAAATTAGCAGAGGGAACAAATTCCCAAGGAATATTTAGAACTATATCAGATATATGAGTGTGGTATACAGAAAACCCAACAGGAAGACAAATTAAATAATCGAAATTTGATCATCTTAAATTCTAAGAGATCAAATGTCTCACAGACATTTCTCCAAGTGGAGCTAAAAACAAAGTTAAGATTTATGCAACTCTCACATCAAAAATGTGTGAGAATACACTGCAGCAATGAAGAACTTGGCCTACTGCTATCATCATGCCTGTGAGCTGCAGTGTGGAACAGAATGAGTAAGCAGGCTAAATACACAAATGTGATTTTGAAAGGAAAGACTTAAGCACTGCCTTCTCAAAAGCACAAAACTGGATGCTCCATACTTTCTTATTTATTTTTCCTATTCTCCAGTTTTTTTCTCTATTCCCTTTTTTGTTGGTTTTGGGTGGGTTTTTGTCTTATTTTTTTCTTTGGTTTGGTTTGTTTGTTGTTGGGGTTTTGTTTGTTTGTTTGTTTGGGTTTTTTTTACTGTGAGGCTATGGGATATTTAAATGCCCTGAGATTCCAGTATCTCTAACACTAACACTGTCCTTTTAATGGAATGTTCTTCATCTTTACTTCCAGGACAAAAAGAAAGAAAAAAGAATGTTCAGGCCTAGCCTTGCATCTCTAATCATGCTTGATACAAGCAATATGTGTAGACTTACACTAAGAATAAATGAGCCATAGAGAAGAACAGGAAAATGATAGTAAGTCTCTTGAAGAAAGTATGGCTCACCACCTTTTGGATGCTATTGCTGAGAAGTGGATATATTTTTACTCACTGCTGCATAATGGGTGTAAGATGTAATAGCAAGTTTTAGTCAAATTCCATGTTCTGTGGCATGTTTTCTATTTCTCACTTCTTAGACATTTTCCTTCTGGGTCTGTATCTCATGTTCAGGATTGCTGCATGGCCAGCAGAATAGACTCAGTAATATCCACGTGGCAAATATGCCATAGCTTCATGTTTATAGCTAGGACAGCTGTCTGATGAGGTGGCAATAATGTCATTGGTTTACATTGAAGGTTCCTGCTACATTAATGAGACTAAAAAAGATACCATCTAACAGTGGTTTTGTCCTTCTGTTTGCCAGATAATACTAAGGAACAGTTTATAACTCTGTAAGAGCTTGCACTACAAAGCAGTGCCTTGCACAGCTCATAGAGAGCCAAGTTGTCTGTTGATGTAATCACCATGCCAGAACTAATTAAGCTTAGAATGACATTTTCTAGATAAGGCTATTGCAAAGTTCCATAAAGAAGACCAAACTACATCAGATCAGAAAACCTCTTGGCCTATGTCTTTACATACAAACGGACAGATCTGGCCCACTTTTCTGAAGCACACTAAATGTATTTTTTCCTTCCAGCTCTGAAAAAGAAATTGGAACAATACAATCTGTGCAAGTTGAATTATAAGACAACTATCATTTAAGAATGTCGTATACTTAGTTTACCCTTTGTCCTTAGACGATGGCAGATTTTGGCATGGGCATTTAAAATGCACAGGGCTGGTGGGAGATTTTAATATTTTAAGACACAAAATCATTAATTTTGCAAAAATTCAAGGCTGAAGGGAAATTATCAGTTAAAAAACTTATAGCAGTGTCTCTGTGAAAAAACTACTGGGCATTTGCTCTTCCACCCTGTCAGTTTGGTTGTTCATCAATTGTCTGGGAAGCTTGCACTGGTGTAAGAAAGGGACTTTGTAAGAGCCTAGAAGGACAATGTGAGTACGCAATGCTTGGACTACAGACTAGGCTGGAAAAGCACAGTAAAATGATAAATGTGGTATTCATATTTATGCATGTATATACAAGTGTTTATATAGAAGTGGGAAAAAAACCAGTCCTCAGCTGACTACTTACCAATGTGTTATTCTACAGTGGAAATGATAGAGTTTTAAAGTCTTAAAAATTCTTTACAAATTTCATTGAAATAATTTTTAGAGGATACAATAGGGAGTTCAGGGGCACTATTCTTTTTGAAGTGGTATCTGACAAAACTCAGGTCAATTTGTTTAGTGCAACAGTACGTTTAAACCAACTATCCTGTATACAAATATAGCAAACAAACAAACAAACAAACAAACAAACAAACAAACAAACAAACCAAATTTGGAGCTCTTTTACATATTAAAACTACAAGAGTCCTTAATCCATTCAGTTCATCACACTCTTACAAGACAGCGATGTTGATTCTAGTGAAACTGATCCTGCCCCTCTGCTGAGCAGTGCTAGGTACATGGCTCTTGCAGATTGCCTGGCAAATGAATAGGAAATCAGTGATGCTGAAATGCAATGTATCTTAAATGTAACTATATTATTCATGTACCCCAGCCCTCAAACATATTATAATACTGTCACCTACCCCAGGAAATTTACCTGTGTAAAAATTTCTAGTTCCAAAACCTCTCTGTAACAAGAGCTGGCTCCATAGATTTTATCTCTTAGTACTTGTCAATCTTGTCCACAGCCATGGACGTTTTAATGATAGGCACTATATATTTTTTTTTTTTAATTTGCTCATGAGGTAAAAAAAAAAAGTAAGTCACGGGAAACTGTATATTTCAGCATCACTGGGTGACTTACTAGGTAAATACACAAAGTATTGTTTGTATGATTTTATCCTGATTATTTCACAAGAGTGTCTATTTCACATGGAGTGTTTTACAGAAAGAAACTGCTTCCTAAGCTGCACAAGCATCAGATGTACCCTTCAGGTGAAGGACAACAACAGGGGAAGAAAAAAAGCTTTATAACAGGTAACTAAAATGGGGGGGGGGGGGAGAAAAAAGAAAAGTACAGCTTGTGGGGTGGGTGGGTGGGTGTGTTTCTGATGGACAAAGATTGGCCCTTGAATCTTCCATAAAACACTGCAGTTATCAAAGATTAAAACATTTTTTGGCTCTACCTCTTATGTATAACTTATGCACAATATTAGTTTGAAGTAGCAGAACCTTTTCAGTTAATATTATTCCAAAACCACACATATTTTAGATATGCATTGATCAACATTCCAGATCAGATATTTCACTTTTTTAAATGATCTTTCATGGAATTGGATTGTTATTCAGAGATAAATATATTGTGATTACTGATTTATTTCATGCAAATATCATTACTCAGAAAACCTCTCTTTTTTTAGGTGTCAGACTATTCCTGAGCCAGTCCTGATGGTCTTAATATCTTTGTTCACAATATTCAGACTAAAAATTGTTTGCAAACTGTTGGGTGTAACAATTCACAATTCATGATGCTAGGTCGGATAAGTTACACTGTGTTCTTTCTCATTCCTAGCAACATGATTGAATAATTAAAAAATGAGTCAGCAATCTTTTACAGGTGATGTGTTTGACTATAATTAGATGCTGAGTCTTTGGGTTGCAGGTACAGGACATCAGTGAAGTCTTGCAAATGAGAGAAGGGCTTTCAGTCTCTGTGTAATCTAAAGCTCTATGGTCACTCGTGTCTTTTTTCCAGGTGTCTTCTTACAGACTTCTGAGTTCGTACAGGCTTTTACTTGTACATAGATGAATGATAAAACTACTTGAAATATATAGAATTGGGGATTTATAAATACATCTAGGAGTTATCTAAATGTTAATTCATTTTCATAGATTGGTCATGAATTCTATGAATAATGACAAATTAAACTGTATTTCTTTGTACAAATAGTAACAAAGAATTATTTTGTTTTCCTATTCAGACACTGTATTGTCAATCTTTTTCAACCAGCTTTATGGACCTTAAAAAGGACACATAGATAGTAAAAAAGTTTGTATGGTTTTGTAACACAAGTTTATTGATTGTCATGAAAAGACATGTTAAGGACTTGTTCCCAGTTCTACATAATACCATTGGATGGGCTTTGCTCTTTGTTTTGGCCCAGGATTAAGTACACAGTAGAACAGAAATACAGCATGTTAGTGAGTTTCAGTCAAGAACAGAGATTCTTAACAAGAAAAAGAAATCTAGTTCTGTCACTTAGACTAGCTGAATGTATTCATGAAAGGTCTTTGACATAAAATTTTGGGTTTAATACAATGGTATTTCCCTTCCACCTCACCCCAAATTGCCTTTCTTCTGTGGCTTTTCTTAAAATAGAAAATGCCTGAAAATAATAATAAAAGAATATATTATTTTAAAAACAGCAGTATCTTTGATTGACATCTGAAATACTGTATAGAGAAATAGCTCTATAAATACAAATGCATACAAGTCTTGAAAACTGTGGTTCCGCTGCATCATGTCTCTGTGTCTCTGTTCTCCCCAAGAGGATGAACTTTGGCTTTACCCTTTGGGATGCAGCACTGGGGAATCTCAGGAACACTTGTCTTCTATCCTGGGGTGCAACAAATCTGTTAACACTTGTTAAGCACTAAAGCAATACTGAAGAAAAATCTGTATTCTGGCAGGAAAGTTATTTCAGTTATTTTTTTTTAAACACCCCCCACCCCACCCCCCCACCCCCCAGTCTACTCCAATTCATAGAGACAAAATATTTAGATAAAAATGTTTGACATAGTAAGGGATCCTGATCAGGGGCTTGTTTCAGAGATTTAGTATGCTAAAGAGTAAGAGATTCTATTGGCAAAGGGAGGCAGAGCTGTCATTCCCTCTCTTTGCAATATCAGGCTGTTCCTTAGACATTTCTCAGACCATATGTGGCCTGGACAAGCTGATCTTAGTTTGAAAATCTGACATGGATCATAGAAAAAAAAAAGTTAGAGTCCAAGCTTAGATGAATTAACACTTCCAAAGACTGATCAACTAGTACTTCATATTTATTGATAATAAATGGGGTTGGTAATGGATTATTAGAAAGCCTAGCTGAAACAAGAACAGAAAATGTTTCCTTAAAAAAGTAGACTGATCCTTTTTATTTGAATATGTAGTGTTATTTCATGTAGTGTTAATGTTGCCAATATTTTAGTATGCATTTGGGCATGACCTAGTAAGGAAATTCTGGGCTTGTCCATCTGCTGTGGCCAAAGATATTACGCTCCTCAGGAGCCTTAGCTGTTTCAGCATTTGTGTAAATTCAGCACACTTTTCATTCTGCAAATACATAGCATGAGAACAAAGTGGGAGAAACACTAAAACCTGATAGTGACTCAGACATAAAGAATCCTAGAATTCTAAGTTGTCCATGAATAATTAAAGTGGGGAGTTGGTGAAATTCTCATGATCATCAGAGGGTAAAGGTCTAAATAATTTTACAAAGACAGCAGTAAGTGAATACAGCAACCAATATTAAAGTGTAACCTCACAAATTACTGAACAGGGATGTTTGGAGTGACTGCTTACATGAGATCACTCTGGGCAACCATTTATCTTAAGAATTAAAATTGCAAAATATTTTTTTCTCTTTATTTAACAACCTACAAAAAGCAGATAAAATGCCTGTCCAGCACACCTGTATGGTGAAATAAATTTGACAGGTTTTTCTATACTGGACAGTTTTTCTTAAGCAAAATGTGAATTCATGAACTGAACATTCAGGAAAGAAATGCCAGATTAACATTACTTTGCAAGTACAACTGCATGATAAATATATTTTTGTATATTTAACCCTTTTATTAATAAAAATACATATTATATACGTAATATATATACACGTTGCATACATATGCATAGTATATTGTGGTTATGTATTGTGTATATAATTTACATATGAAGCATGAATTTATATGTAGAGAGAAATGTGAGTGTTACAGGTGCAGGTAATACAAGAGAAAATCTTACCTTCTTCTGGAGTCTTCTTGCTTCCAGTGTTTTGCCATCTTTTGGTCCTCACAGCCAACTTTCTCCAACCTAATAGCCCCCCATCCTCTGGGTCTACAGATTATGTGATAAGGCAGGCTATCCACCATTTTACTTCAGTGACTGGTATTTTTAAAGGGGTGTCAATAACTGTAGATGTGTGTTATACATATGGAAATACAAAGCAGAGAGTATTTTGTGCATAGTCCATTTTAGCCTCTTCCTACATTATTTTTATTTTATCATTTTCTCTGTGTGTTCATATAAGATCACTGAAGGTATTATAAGCTATGATTGTCAGACACTTTTCTATTTCAAAGGGGGATGTTAGATATGAGAAATAATAAGGATGTAAGAAAATTAAATTGAAACAGTCTTGTTTGCAACCAACCTAAGCTTCAAATGATGGCCTCTACTGAATCATCCATGAACCATTCCCTTTGAAGTTCACCATGGAATGAAATAATAGACTGTTAAAAGGGATTGTGATTTAGCCAAGGATATGCTTCCCTGCTGGTGACTGACATCGGTAAGCAGTAAAGCTGCATTACACTTCAAGTGGTGTGTTCTTACCTTCAATTTGATGAGGTCACCCCATACTCATGCCACTCATATCTGTCTTCTCCAATACTCCCAGACCCTTCAATGAAAAGCTACCAGATTTTTATTTCCTTTCTTAATCCTAGAAATTAAATTGTTATGAGGGACATATAGGTGTAATGCATAAAAAAGAATTTTAATTTCATGTAGTTTCTTGAATATGCAGTATTTTAAAAGGAGTTTAAAGTTCTGTCTGTTCTGCAATTACTTTGGACAGAGGCTGACAGCAAAAGGTTTCACCTGACCTACGGGAGAGGAAGTAACTGAACTGAAAGTGGTTTGGGTTCTAGTAAACACTTGGGAAAAAATTAACTGAAATACAGTGATTGTCTGGCTTTTTGTCAAGGTGAGAAAAAATGGGCTTTATGTTTACACTACAATCAAGAATATTTTCATCACTTGTGTAATTCAATGTTACATTACTAAACTATTCCATGAACACTCACCATGAAGAGCACACACTTCAGGGAAAGAGTTAGTATCTTTAACCAAGATGTCAGCTCATATGTCAAACAGAAAGTCAGGATGCCTCTCTTTTAAAATAATCTGGATTTGACCTCTATGAAGTTTGTTGGAAGAAACATATGGTTAAGACTAGAAAGGCGTTCAATTCTATAAGTCAGTTGTCTAAAATCAAAATCAGACCTGATTTTGGCTTTGTAATTATGAAAACAATATCAAATCAAGGTTTTGCTCCAACCAAAACGTGACACCCTAAGTCTTGTGCCTGAAGCTACTCAAGTAAGTTTTTATCATTGTCCCTTTAGGCCAGCCTTGCAGGTCATTTACACAGTGTTTGTGTTGATGGGGAGGACTTTTCTTCTTGTCTGAAGTAATTAAAAGATCAAATGTGGCATCATTAAAAATCATAGGGCAAAAAATACAGTAGTACAGGTGCTTAATTAAATATTATTTGCTTCTATTGCAAAACATTTGGAAGCAGGTCATGACAAACTACAGAGAAAACAACTTTTCTTGTGGGTGGATTGGTCAAATAGTTTAAGTATGTTCAGCCCTTGAATACAGGCAATACTTTGCCCCCAAAAATATTTTCATACAGAAACCAGAAAGAAAGTCTCTATATAACAAAACACCTGCAGTTCTCACTCTCAGGATGAGAATTTGCTCATTCTATGTTGTTTGCTTAGTAAACCTGCAATTTGTGTTTTGGGAGTCACAGAAGATTTCCTAGGGGATAGGTTGTCACACAAGATGAGCCTTTGTTGTGATAATTTTGATATATTTTAAGTAGATTAGGCTTTTCTATTTTCCACTTATATCTCTTGTACACATAGCTTGCTCTTTATTACAAGACATTTTGGAAAGACAGCTATTATGCTTTTGTGGGGAAAACGGGAAGAAAATGTATTTCCATTAGTGAAGCCTAGTCATAGACTTATATAGCTTTTAAATAAATTGCTAATATTGGTGTAACTAACTATGTATGTGATGCAGCTCTTTCATTTACCAGCCTTGACACAATTTCTTAGTGAAATAATCTGAAAAAAAAGCTTTCTAAGAAATAATTTTCAACTAATATTATTAAATATACTAATCTAACATGGTCTAGGTTATTGATAAATGTTTCAACTTTTATGTGAAGAAATGTTAAAGAGGAGTTTTTTGCAGCAAAGATCTGTAAAGATTTAGAGAGAAGGAAATGATGGAAAAGTTTCATTGCCATACCTGTATATCAAATTAGTACCCTACTGAATGATGTAGAAATATATTATTAACTCACTATGATGCAAAGATAGTTGATTGATAGTGGATCTATTTTAATTATTTTCAAAACTACTTGCTTGTCCTGACACACATCTCTATGCTAAATTTCTGTGTGAGATGAAAGGTGGTTTAAATTATTTGTTACTAAGTTCCTGGAAATCATATTCATATCAAACCCAACAGAAACTCTTGGGAAAGTTAATGCTGACATTTATATTTACATACATATACATTGCTTTATTTTTTATTTTTTTTTTTTTTTACTTTACACGGTGATCCAGATGTCAGTAAGATGGACAAGGAAGAAGCTTTCAAGCAATTTATTTGGGAACAAATTTTACTGCATTATACATGGCCATACAGTGGTTTGTTGATGAGACAATGTTTTGCATAAGGCAGACACTGATCACTGCTTTCAAACTGTTTTCAGCTATCTTCGTTTTCACATTCCGCTGTGATGCAGCTTAATATACTAAGCTGTCAATACAGTTTTCTTTCCTCCTTCTTCTGCCTTTGTTGGAATATCAGTAAATAGTAAGGAACCCTTCTAGACAGTTATTATGATGTGTTTGCAACAGGATATTTTCTTTTTAGCTATACTATATTAACATTGCCTTGGTGCACCTCAATTTAGTACCTTAATGTTCAAATATTTCATTCAGATAATTTTCAGAGAATTTTCTATAGCAAAATAATTTTAAGACCCTGAGTTTACTTACATTAACCTGCAAGAATTCTGTGTCCAACCCACAAAGAACATCTCATCATTTAAACATTTTCTTCTTTCAGTCCCATCACCATTTCCAGAATGCATGCTCAGAAGTTTTTGAAATTAATTTTTTTATTAATAATTATTTTTATGACCTCAGCAGTGCATCAAGCAGTCACTTACTGTAAATTTTCCAAGACCCAGCCAGTTTTCTCCACTTCTGTACCATTAGCATTTGTCTGATAGATGGCACAGTTCTACTGGTTCCCTCTCACATATTTCAGTTTTATGCACCTGACCTCAGATTACTTTCTGCTACTTTAACTGCTTTCATCACAAACTGAAACTCTTTTGCAGGTGAACTTAAGCATATCACCATCACATTATTATTATTATTATTATTATTATTATTATTATTATTATTATTATTATTATTATTATTGCCCTGAAGAAAAAGAGTTTACTATAATAAATGTAATTTAAGAGGAAAATCATATTTGTCTTAGTCCTTTCTATACTCTGTTACTGGACAGTGGTTGACAAGACATTTTCCCATACTTATTTTCTTTACTTAATTTTATTATCCATAGAGAGTTAGACGTTATTCTATACATGAAATGTCAGCATTTCTTTATGGAGAAATATATGCTTATGCTAAGTAAAAAGATTAATCTATCTGTTATAAAAAAAACTTTAAAAGACCTGTCAGTTTATTTCATGCTGCACTGTAGCGAGACAAAAGTAAAGCATGGAGAAAATAACTTTTCCAAAAGATGAACATCTAACTTTTGCCGACATGCAAAAAATTTTCACTGTGAATAGTTTCTGTCTTAACACTTGATAGAATGTGTCTTTCATATAGTGAAAAGTAGGTTCCTTTTCTCTTTTGTGTTACTTTCTGATATCCTCTTCCCAGGCAAAAAGATCAAAGTTCTATCAAACACTGGCTTATGCTTTTGTAAAAAATATTTTTTCTTAGTTTTTTTTTTTGTTGGTTTGGGGTCTTATTTAGTTTTGTTTTGTTTTGTTTTAATGTGGGCATTTTACAATTTATTAGATGGTGTTTAACCTACTTGAATCCAACTTGCTTAGGATTTTTATCTTCAGCTTTTAGATTCTGCTTTCAAGATTGAAAGTGGTGGATTTTCAACTCTTTTTTTCGCCTTAGAACACAGTATAATGTAATTAAAAATTCTGTGTTAATTGTGCCCATTTTACATGACAAATATTGTCTATAATTAAATATATAAATGATGTAAAGCTTTCTCATGGGTATCTTTGTGTTCCCACTCTGGGATAGCACCTTAACAAATCCATTAATTAGTGCACATGACAGGTGTAATTATTTAGTCATATCTGCAAAGATATGCTTGAATAATAAAATTATTCCTGAGCAAAAGGAAACAACTAAGTTAAATTTTCATAAATATGACAGTACTTAAGTGTTTTCACAAATGGGGACAAACATTGGAAAGTGGGTAGAGAAAAATGCTTGGGGTACAGTCCATATATAAATAATAAAAAATCGTCACACCTTCCATATCACCATTCCTTCTTTTAAACCCGACTTCCTATTCCTGAGTAATTGTTGAATAAGGCTTTCTGCAAAAGCACTCTGTTTTGAAGATTTAAGTCTTGTAAACTTCACTGAACAATGACAAAAATAAACAGCATCTGCTGGTGACAAAGCAATATTTACCAATATGGGTAGTAAAACTTGAAATAATAGCACTGTACTGTAAGTTTTGTAATTAAGAACCAGAACTGTCAGATGAAACCCAGCTTAATCCTTATCTCACTGCCCCAGATTTCTCCGCTTTGAAGATAATGTTTTATTATATCTACAATCAAACCATTATTCGGCCTCATTAAACTACTGCTGGAGCAGTCAGTGATCAAAATGCTTACAGTAACCAAAGGTATAAATAAAATAACCTTGAATTCATCAGAAAGACTGCTTACTTGTTGTCATGGGGCATTTTTAGATAACTGCCTTTTTTCCTCCCTTTGTAAACTTTGTACTTGACTGGAGTCCGGGGTTTTGAATAAATTTTTTGAGGACATAGAGGACAAAGAGGAGATCTTGAAGAACTTGTAATCCAACTGGTATTTTCTGTTTGGTGTTACTTCAGGGTCTTGCACATTCCATTCAGATTCTGGCACATATCCTGTGTTCATCTTAGTTAGACTTCAGACTGCTATTCTCAGAAGTTACATCTAGGCTTATTAGATCATTGAAAATATTGAGCAAGACATTGATAATGATGTACCAGCTTCACTGTTAAGGATTATGTCAAGGCCTGGAGGACCACTGACCTTTCCTATGTCACTCTGGTTTATTTCATTTCCAGAGGATGCATAATACACCTCACTATTGTGTTGGGAACTTGCATAAGCTGGGGAAAAAAAAGATATTTCCTTGGTATTTAGACAATACTCTGTTCACTCAGCATTCAAGAACCTCATTGGTAGCAGGGAATTGTCAGAATGGCAAAACATATTTGCAATCCCGTTTTTAAAGCAGACCCTTATTTTTAATGGTGCCTTCTCTGTTTATGTTGGTAGTTGTACTTTACAAACAATTTGTATGTACTGTTCAGTTGGAGGATCCTATGAAAGTTTGTGGGCTTCATAGAAACATTTAGTTCATGCTCTGCAGAACACTAAAGGACTTAGTTAATGCTAAGCAGCAATACCTACATGGTCACATTTAAAGCCTGTAAGACTTAAGTATGTCGGTATCTGTTTGTTGAATCAGCAACTTAATTCAGTTTGGAATATGTATAACTACTCTCTATAGCAGTTTGTAGTTGATAACCAGTACAGAAAATCAGATAATGGAACATGTTCAAACGCTTCAACCTGTCAAACAGCACTGGTGAAATTAAGGAAGCTACACTGACTGACATCAGCTGAGAATTTCTTTGGGGAATAATAGATAATAAACTTACAATATTAAAATTCGTAAGTAATGTATGCTAGAAACTCAGGTACATAATAGTAATCATTGGTATATGCACATCTGGGAATGAACAGGAAAGAAATAACAAATCACCTGGAAACTTTTTTGTGGAAAGTGCTTACTAAGGAAAAATGAGGCTTACGGTAAATCAAGCAAAAAATAAATCCTTGTGAAAAGAGAGGTGAGTAGGTAAGAAAATAGCCTTTTTTTGGTTTTAGTTTTTCAGTGTCAGCTTTAAACACAGTTTGAATTTTAAGGAGTATACTTTTTGATCTCAAGGAAGAAGATGAGGTTTCCTGATTCTAGCCAAAGGACAGTAGCATATCTGAGCAGAAAGCTCCTTAGAAGCCAGGCAGGAGCAATCATGTGTTTGTCATGTGCTTGCCAAAATCCTCTGCATATGGATGGAGTAGCAGAAAGCTCTACGTGAATGTACATCTAAAATAAAAGGCGTCGTGCAGAAACCCAAGATGGACAAAAAAAATGACCCAGCACTTGAATGTGTCACCTTGTTTTGCTACAAAAGACTGAAACAAGTTACATCAAGTGTCACAGAATCATAGAATGGTTTGGGTTGGAAAGGACCTTTAAAGGTCATCTCCTTACAAGCCCCCTGCCATGGGCAGGGACACCTTCCACTAGACCAGGTTGCTCACGGCCCCATCCAGCCTGGCCTGGAACACTTCCAGGGATCCAGGAGCTTCTCTGGGCAACCTGTGCCAGTGCCTCAACACCCTCACAGTGAAGAATTTCTTCCTAATGTCTGCTCTAAACCTACCCTTTTTCAGTTTAAAGCCATTCCACCTTGTCCTGTTGCTACAGGCCCTACAAAAATGTCTTCATCTTTCTTATAGGCCCTCTTTAGGTACTGGAATGTCTAGTCATTAGAAGTAGGATCAGCATTGTTCAGTCTTCTGAAGTACAGCAGGGCTATAACACTGCTTGAGTTCAGCAATTAAATGACTTTTTTTTCCTTTTCTCCCCACCCCCCCCTCCGCCCCCCCCCCCCCTTTTTTTTTTTTCTTTTTCCTTTGGATGATACCTTATTCACCAGTGTGGAGTTTTGATTGGTTTTGGGGTTTTTTTCCTCAGAGTATCCAAATATATATTTTATATATATATATATATATATGTATATATGTATACATAGTATATTTTATAGATATACTCAGATAAGGATCAAAAAGAAAGCTACATCTTGTGGGAATTTTGAAGTAGGAATAACTACAAATTGTACAGTGGGAAAACACCTATATTTACCTTAGTGAGGACTGAATAATTCATCATCTATGTTTTCCACGGGTGTGATGGCTTTTTTATGTGAGAAGATATTTAAACTTTCCAAATTAAAACAAAAGGAACTTTGATCACCAAGTCCTAATTTGCTGATACTCAGCACCTTTTAACATATTTTGAAATCTAAAACAGGTAAGTAATCTTCACCTGTTTGTGGTTTTGTTTGTTCGGTTTTTTTTTAATATAAAACTGCTGAAAGACTTACGCACAAAGAACAATAGTAATTATAGTAAGTTAGTAAAAGTTTACCTTGGAATAGAAGGTAATTCTTATAGTAATGCTAAACTTGAAATCTACCAGTCAGGTAACGTGCAAAAGAAGGTTAATATCAAAATAAGTGCCACAGCAAAACCGCTAAAACTGGTGATTAGCTCAGAGGTTATACAATCCTCCTTAAAACTCTTGTTTTAAGACACAGTAAAGTTGTATTCCAGGAGTGTAAAATGCAAGACCTGGAAACAGAGAATTAAAATTAGAATATTATATTATGGCATTATTGCCTAAATTTAAAGTGGTAAAATAGAACTTCTGAACTTGCTGTGTTTTATAATTGCACTGGGTTTTGCTCTGTATGGAGCTGAACAAGCCACTCCAAGAAGACAAGTGGAACAGTCTTCTGGGAGAAGGTTCAACTCAAAAAAATTCAGGCTCCCTCCTCAACAGTGAAATGAGAGAAAGACCTCCAGAAGACAATTATTTCCATGTATCTTAAACATCTGTATTTATTCATCTTTAATGTGGTAAAATTCTGTCTAGAAGTGACCACTGACTTTTGAGAGAATCTAGTATAGTCAAGATGCCCCCTCCAGGTGATAGCTAAAGGTAGGAGAGGAGGAAGTCCTCATACAGAGACTGACTCTTGTGCCTTCTAATGCCTGAAATTAGTCATAAGATTCCATCCAGCCTTCACTCAAAGGTTATCTTGATTCACAAAACCACAGTACTTCCACGATGCTGTGTCAGTCTGACTCCGGTAGCCTGACATATTAATACCTTAAATAATTCCCTTAGTTCACAGAACTCTTATTGATTTTGTTGTGTTGTACAGAATAATTAGGTGTGGGCTACTTGAAAAAGCAGAATTGCTTCTGCACTCAAAAATTTCTTTTGTTGTCTCTAAGCTACTTTGCAAGGAGGCTGTGTGAAACTGTGGACTAGTTTTTGCCATCTTTCTCATCTTTCTCATCAACTTGCAGGATTCTCTGATGTTAACTAGTTGAAACATTTGGATGACTCAGCAATGTTGTATGCCCAGTCAAAAGATGCTTGCGTGCATTTACACTGAATAAATGCAGGAACTGATATTCTAAGTAATTTAGAGTGTGAAAATCTGATCAACAAATTGTAAGAAGTTATAAAGACTGCAGTCTCCCAAAGAAAGAAAAAGGGACATCTGTGATATGGTAGGGTACATATATTTATGATTAAAAAATGTGCAAGAATTATTTAGTTTGGGAAAAAAATGCAGAGGAAATTTAGTGTGTTTCAGTAGTCAGATGTATTCATCCCATTACCAGAATGTATCAGCATCTTTTCAACAGGGGCACACAACTGTTGAATAAGGGAATAGTATGAAATGAAAGACCAGTGGAAGCTCAGCTCTTTCAATTCACTGTCAACACGATAATAAAATCAACCATCATGGATATTTTATTTTTGAATTTACAAACCCAAACCAAAAGGAAAAAAGATATGCAAATAAAACTCACCATGCCCTGACCTATTGCTTGCAGGTGTCAGAAAGGAATATCCCACATACTTATTAAAGCTCAGCACTTGGATGCACATACAAAAAATGCAAAAAACAGAATATGCTGCTGTGAAGTGTCAGGAGCATTTTCATGCATGGACAGCAAGCTCCACTTAAAAGACCAGTTATTAACCATGTGTGGACAAACATTAGCAAGTTTTATGTATCACTGTTCTGAGTACTACCAACTATTTACTAAACCTATGAGCTGCCAAAATGACCCTTGGGAAAGCTGTCAGTAATGTGAGATACAGCAAACCTTCTTCTTGCCTCTTCCATGTACATTACTTCCATTAACATATAAATGGATACTACACCTTAGAAAAGTCCATATATGTTATTAAACAACGTAGAGCCCAATGGGTATTTGACAACCCTTCAAAAAGCCAGGAAAGCAAATATACTTATGCCATAAGGCAGTGAAACCACTTCACCCCAGGTGCCGTGACACCACATGAAGTTGTTAAAGAGTCCGTCCCCAACAGGGAACCTCTTTCCTGCTGCAGTCCTGACTCAGTACATTTGTGTAAGTAGCCACAGAACAGTGAGAGCTACTAGAAACTGTCAGTGCAGATAAGGTAGTACTTACTGGCAGCCAGGGCTTCCCGCTATGCTTTTGAGGTCCCTAAGGCTCTTAAACCATGACTCGGAAGAGCAGAAACCGTTTCTCCTCAGCCTCTGGAATCATCCCATAAAGCAGAAGAAGCAAGAGCCAGTCTGGAAATCATGATTCTTCCCCTCAAAAGCAGACCTCCAGATATCAACTGTTAGTGACATTTGCATACCCTCCTAGTTAGTGCTTTTTACTGCTAGCACTTTAATGGAATAATTAGCAAGGAAAATTAATACTCCTACAGGGCAGGTCTTCTATACATTATATCCACTTAATAGATGTCCATCATGTCTCTTCATGTTCTGAACAGATAAAGCTTCCTTCCATTTCTGTCTCCTTCTCCTTTCTACACCAACCCAGGGTTTAGGTATGATGTAGTGGTATTGCTAGGCAGTATTTCTGGGGGTATGGCTCATGGGAGTATGTAGCCACTGCTCTCTGGCAGCACTCATAATAAATGTAGATTTTTATTGGTACACACTTCAGCTGTTGCTGCACCTCCAAAGATGATCAGAGATAACAGAGACCCACCAGGAAATGTGTTGGGCAAGCCTGCAAAGGCAGTCAGCATTCGGATGAGAATATCTTCCACTCCTTGGTGTTTACGAAGAACATCTCTCATAATTTCAAAATAACTCCAGAGTATTTGAAAAACAATAATTTTTTTAAAAAGTGCCAAATTACTGTATATAAATCTTATAATTTAGCTTCACAACATGTATCCATATCTCAGCCATCCTCAGAAAAGAAAACATGAGCCAGTGTGTCAGCCATCAGATGTATTTTTCTGTCATGCAGCTCAATGTCTGACAACTTTCTGTTACTCCTACTGTCAATATTCTTGGGCTCTGTTTATTTGCTGTGATCCTGAGCTTCTTGCTTTGTGCAAGCAGGCATGGAAGATCACAGATCCTGCTCCTGCTTTAGGCTGACCTACATTCCCCAAAAGATTAGGCAGCCCAAAATACCATCTTTAACTTTCTGGGACACGTCTGAACAACAATAAGCTTCATGAAGAGGAAAACACATTAACACAAGCTCCAATTCTCATCTGTCTTCTCTCCTGGCAGAGTCTCTGAAGTAGCAGTGTCACTGGGGGGCATGCCTGCTGCCTTCTGATCTTCTGCTGAGTGGTGTTTGACTAGCGATCGCTGGCTTTTTAACAGCTTCAGAAAACAGCAGCAAAGCAATCCCATCAATGCTGGTTTATTTACCCAAAAAAAGGGGCATGTGACCTGTTGGAAAGAAAACCCAAACAAAAAACCTAATTGGATAATGATCAAAGACTAGAGGACAGATCAGCTCTTTTGTGTAACATAAATGTTGAGAAACAAAAGATTCTTGCAATGTAGTGTCTGCTTACTTCGATACACCAAAACCCACATTTGTGTACTTAATACTTACTATCAATGCATTTAAAGAAAAATTTCAGGCTAAATTCTGTATGGGACTCCCCAAAACTTGTTTGTGGGAATAAACTGTGTCTATCCTAGGGACTACTTACTGAGAGCAAGGGGTGGAGATTTAGGTCCAGGTTCAGTCACCTACATGAGGTATATATATATACAATGCAGGCCTGCATATCTACTAGGCGTCTAAACTCCTTGTGTGGTCATGGAGATCTAGTCAATCTAGTCAAGGTGGCTAATAGTCCACTTAGGTCCACTGAAATCCACCTAAAGTACACACCTGCATTTAACCAGCTAAACAGCTCTCCATTAATCATGTTGCAAACATATTTCACACCCATAATTTTAAATATATGTGTTTTTTCAAGCAATGAGTCTTTACCTAGCATAGCAAGTTTTTAGGAGTTTTGATGATGAGATGCCAACATGGTGATATGGAAAAGGAAGGGGAACTGTGTTCACATACAATTTTTGTCAACTGAATTTTGGTCTGTAGGAGTTAAAGTGAATCAAATGCAGCGTGTGTTATAAAGAGATTGTTTTCAGTTTACCTGTATGACCTTTCCAAGTCTGCTGTATAAGAAATTGTGACTAAAAGCCAAAAGATTTTGTTAATACAATTCACAATAATACTCCCTGCTCCTACTTAAATTCTCAAGTTAGCAGAAGATGTTCCTTCTCAATATCCTTGTATTATTACATATGTGCAGAAATATAAGCTAAATTGATAGCACTAGTCGATCATGGCATAGAAACACTTCATAGCTGAGCAAATACAGGTCACAGAGACAGGGATGCTGGAACCTCCTGACAGCTGCCCCACCTGAAAGAGGCTCTCCCTGCCCTCTTCAAGAGCACCTACAACAGCAAGCCTCAAACAGGCAGCCAAAGAAAGCACATCAGATCCTAATCAGTGTCAAAGCCTATAAAGTGGTGCTAGCCACAGAACTAGGCTGAGGTGTAAATATTGATTGATGCTATTCATCTTTGCTTCCGTGGTGTCAGGTATTAATGTGTACTTACCTTCTGTCCCAGTTTTATGCTGTTCACTTGATTTATGTGTCCCAGTCTTAGTTGTTGGGTTTTTTTGTTGTTGGTGGTGGGGTTTTTTTGTGCTTCAGCACAAAATAGTCTGAAGTAAAAAAGGAATTGCTTAGGGAAATCTCCAAATATTGCACAGCTACCGAAAGAGTTACAGTCATAAGGGTCTATAAAGTGGGAAAGAACAGAGAGAAAGTATTAAATAAAAGTCCAATGATCCTAGGTAATCCTGCAATACTTTGGTGACTTCTCAAGATGCTTAGACCATTACTATCTGAGCAGGCTAGAAAACAGCTTTTAGGCTTTTGTCCCTGTCATGGATCAAATAAGCCCTAGAACAGTACTGTTATGTTCTCTTACATCATATCTTTTTACAGACACAGAGAAGGTTTGTCATGATAAAAAAAATCCACACCTCAGTTCACATAGTTTACCAAATCAAGATTGAAACTTTTATTATTAATTAATGTTACATAATTACTGACAATCAGTAAACTACACATTTAAAATCCAGCAACAGTAATTCAGCAAGTAAACCACAGTGTTAGATGCTTAGGAAATGTTAATGAACAACCTTCTGCAATGAGTCCCAAGACCCACATAAACCCACATCCACACTTACAGAATTAGATAGATCCCCTCAGCCTTACCCATACCATTGTGGGTCACCCACATGTCCCCTTTTCTGGGACCATGGTGTCCCCTGCTTACACATCTTTTCTGTGGGAGGTGGGAGTTACTTTTTGATAAAATGTGTAAGCAGACAATGTGAAGGACTGTGCAATGTAGTGTTTCAGTAATGGCACACGAGCGTTTACTAGGAGCACTGACAGGAGGAAGCCTGAGGAATCTGTTAGACAAGACTGAACTTGAACAGAGCCTGCAATTATAACAGTGGGGTGGGATACAGGAAAGATGACTTCTAATTTGCTCAGGATACTTTTTTTTTTTTTTTCCTTAGAAGTCAAAATCTTATTGTTATCAAATAAGTTACTTAAACACTCCTATGCTAAACCAGGATGTTTCACAGAAAGATTCCTTTAGGCAAAGTGCATTTCTGTCTGTGATGTTCACGTTGGTAATTTATGTTCTACTGATATCAGGAAAGAAAAAAGGGGCTGCTGTATTTATTTTTTAAATGCAACTCTTCTACTGGTAGAGTCTTTTGCACACAATGATGTTTTTCTTCCTGAAAACAGCTAATTGAACTCTGCTGTATAGTATGATGATGCCAGCAGCTGTACTAAGCCAAGATTTTTTGTTCATCGCCCCAGATTTATTTTCAAACTTTCTGAGGCTTGCAATGTCTTGCTTTACACTCTATGTGTTTTGAAAAACTGTGTAAGGATCAGCTGAAGAAATTATGATACAATAAATACAACCTGATCATTATTTTACTGATGCAAGCTCTGATGACTTGAAAAATCCTGCTTCCATGCAAGCCTTGTTTTGATATCACATAACATCCAGTAGAACAATAGCAGTCAAGGTTTCAGAAGAAGTTAATATAGACTTATGAAGATGGTGACTTACAATAAGGCTTCGATTTACTTCGTAGAACTTATCAAACTTGAAAGGAAGCTGGAAACAATGACCTTTCTGGGAACATATATAATAATTTGGACATTCCTGAAGTTTTATTTGTAGTAAGGAATAAAATTATGCCATTTAGTTTACAATAGTGTGCCAATTCCTAGAAAGCATTCCCAAAGATGTATCTAAGCAAGTGGGGAAGTGAGAGAGAACACAAATGTACAATGAGCACTATAGAAAACAGCTATATTAAGTTCACATTACTGTAAGGAATATATGAACTTTCACAGCAATTTAGCACACATACACATACAAGTAAAGACAAAGAAAGGTTGAGAAAAATGATCCTGATTCCAAACATGCCTATTACAGGGTTCTCTCTTCCTGTATTTCACTACCCATTGGAACATACTATAAGCAAGCTGTTCACGGAATGGGCCAACCCAAATATTATCTGTGGTGATTCTGCTTTGGTACTTACAATAACGGGAGAAGGAGGATTGATTCACTCAGAGGATTACAAAAGAAACCAAATGTATGTCTCCTCATAATTACAAAAGTTTAAGCCTTAAAAAAAATAGTGAAATTTATGTGAGGAAAAACACAGGTGCGGTTGATTCTGCCTTAAACCCAAGGCAGGGATGGGACGGCTCCCTGCTGCCCTGTGATGCTGTGGCTACACTCTGCCTGCTTCTCTGGTAGGCTTCTCATCCATAGACATCATGTGTGTGCCTAGTCAGGTCTCAGGTCTGTGGTCTTACTTTGTAGATGTGAACAACCATTCTGAAAACTGGAAACTGAACGCATTTTTTTTCCTACCAGCAAACCTATAACAAAATTCACTGAAAGAATCCTTTTTATTTCAGTGATCCAGCTCAGAATTAGGATTGAAATGTAATATCTTAATAACCAAAAGTTCACTAATATAAAGAATTTGGTGATAAATGAAGATCATGCTATGTCTTCATATCTTTCCAAAGAAGAAAATTATGTGATGGGGCAAGGAGAAGAGAAGGAAGGGGTGAAAAGAAAATAAAGCAAAATACATCGTTCTATATATCTATAGCAAGTGCTGCACGCTTATGTCAACCTTTTGGTGGAAGGATTGCAATGTTGCAAGACATGAGACTACCTGAGTAACAATTTGCCCTCTTAGAACTGGTAGTTTATAGCTTTCCAGTTTCAGGATGCAAGCATGATGGAAATCACATGCACGTGCTCACGTGGTACCCTGAAACTGGGCATGAGAAAAAATTTGTTTGGATTTAAGTTTTATTGAAAAATAAAGCCAAACTATAAAGAATTCAAAATCTGTATTGACATTCACAGATATTTACTTCTGGAGTTTTGGCATCAAAGTAACAACAACTGGCAATTTCACTATTTGTCATTGGAAATATGGATGGAGGTGAATCAGGAGGAAGTACAATATTCACAGGTCTCCCAAAGTTTTCAACTAATAATTCCCAAAACAACTCCAAGCATCAGCAAGAACTTACGGTGAACACTAAAGCACCAAGCAATAATACATCCAGTAGGGAAAGAGCTTGTTCTCTGGTGGTATATGGTGTTTTTTTCCTCCTTCCACAAAAGCAGAGAAGCCAGAGTCAGTTAAACCTGCTGCCAAGGAATTTAACCTGTGGCCTAGATGGAGCCTGATGCTTTCATACATGCTTTCCCTGAGCTTGTGGGAGAAGCTGTGGAAGTGCAGGGTGTCCACATTGCCACTGTGTTCTGTCAGTGTCTGTTGGGGATGTGAGTAGCCAGGTTCATCTTTTAATTATGTTTCTCCTTGCTAGAGGTTCCAACCAGCCCTTTTCCTGAACATCAAAATAAATGAGACATAAAGCTACCTTTTGTTGCTCTGCACTCATTCTAATACTATTCAGTCCCTACTGCTTCACAAGATTATAAATATTGCAATCCAAATAGTGTCATATGAAAAGAAAAACAACAAACTGTTAGAATTTCAAAGTTCACCAAAGGATTTCCGAAAGCCTCCTCAGAAAGTGAAAGAAAAGGTAAAACCACCAGGGAAAAAACTGAGTCATTTTTCAATTGTGATATATAGATCTTATGCCTTTAAACAGATTGAGTGTTGGCAGAAAGGACATATTCCTGGTGCATTTAGTATGGCTTTTATTATCTTTCTGTTCTAAAAATTCTTTGAAACAATTTTAATGATCATAGTTCAGTGATAAGAATTGAAAGAAAGCTGATGATGGTAAAAATTGTGCACTATTTTATGTCACAATCAATGCAAAGTCACGCATGGGGAGTTCGCTACTAAAGCATAAATCTGCCTGTAGAAGACAAAACATGAGACACTGCAGGAAAATCCAGTAACAAAAAGGTAATTCCTTTTGTGAAACTGGCAGTGAGGATCTGTCAATTGTGTGTTTAGTGTCTTGTAATACATGGTAACACCTCAACTTCACCTAAAATCTGCACGTGATTGACAATATAAAGAGACAGAGAAACAACAAGGTAAGCAACAGCCACAGGGGTAGGATATATGCTTACAAAGCACAGAGAACTTGTCTTACTATGTCCAGGGCAGGCAGCAGAGAATTGCAGTGGCATAAAGTGTTTTTTGATTATTTTTAATTTTGCAGACCTTCATATTTTCTGCTGTCTTTTGGAAAAACCCTCAAATATTATGAAAAGAGGGAATGAAAAATAAATAAAGATAAAAAAGAAACCTGAAATAGATTATGGCCACAGCATTTCTGTTCTGAGAAGAAAAATATAAAATAATAATTAAAAAATAATCAAGAAGCATTGTACCCTATGGAAATTTCAACTCAGTTTTTGGACGAAAGAGGTCTACAGGTAGGCATCCAAACAAAACATATCTTTTAAAGTTCACTAAGTGTGACGAATGAGTTTATATTATTATACTGTATGAGTGTCTATTTTTAGGTTATATCAGTACAACTAATTTCACCACTGTGTTTGAAGCACAATTTTTTGAACATAGCCCTAGAAGTGTGCTTTGCCAGAAAAAACTGTAATGCACTAGGTACAGAACAACTTCTGTAGACACATTACCTGGACTCTGAAATAAATGTAGGAAGGTGACCTCACATGGTTCTAGGTCAAGCAATCAGGAAACATGGATAAAAGCAAGAACTGTAAGAAGTCCTTGAGGAAGGAGTGTGTTTTGAAGTTCCCAGCCTCTGAGCTCTGACTTGATATTTTACTGCTCTTTGCACTCCAAAGGCTATAGGAAAACTCACAAGACCTCTTTATTCCTTGGAAAGGAGAAGAATATTGTACCTGCATAGAATAGCTATGCCTAAAGATAGCTTTCATTGAAAGGTATGTATTAAAACATATGAAATATATCTCACATATATACTATATATGCATACTAAGAAGACTGAAAAACTTCAGGTTCCCCACGGTGGGAGGGGGCGAGGGGAGGAGAAAAAGAAAGTTCTGAAATTCTCCCAAAGTTTACTGAGTGAACAAATCCTCATATAAAATGGGTCAGGAAACACATACAACACTGGCCAAAATTCATATTTTCCCATTTTCCTGGAGCTTGTCTCCCCCCCCCCCCCGGTGCATCCCTGGTGCACGTGCCTTTGCATTGTGTGTGGCACTTTATAAGTTGCTGGCCTGTTTCTATTCTATAGCTCATTCTTGAAAATAGAATCAGTGTGTTAACCAAGCAATCATAAATCAGGTTTTCCTCTAGCTCCCTAATGAGAACAATTACTCTTCCTTGTTTTATGGCAACATGCGGTATAATTAATACAGTATTGTTTAACAAATTAATCACAAAACATTTCATAACACAAGCATTTCCAAGTGAAATATTTAGATTACAAAATAGTTGCAGATAATCACCTATTTTGTAACTACAAATATTTAACAGTTACTCTTGACTTCCTCGCATGGTAAATACATGTATTTGTGAGGAGACACAACATCTGTGATGAGAAGAACAATATTCTGCCCTCAGATGTACATGAAAAAATTAGTTGCTACCTGGATTCTTTAGAAGAGTGTTCAGATTATACCTATGTGTCCTCCTCATAGCATTGCTAGGAGGGTTAAAATCCTCATTCTGAAGAATATAGGTGCAGTCAGGAGCACAGGACTTTTTACTACTCACTTTTCTGATTGGCTTTCTTTCTGTTGTATAAATGCTATTATCTGAATCATAGACTGGAAAACAAGAAAAGTTATCAAGGAGTGAGTAAAGATTTATTCTTTACTTTGGAAACAGTTTTGGAGTTCTAAAATGTTGGCATAATGCCACCTGTAAGCCATGTAATAAACAAGGTGCCATCTACATTGTGAAATCCCATTACTTACAGTATTTTAAAATAAACTATAATTTAGTACACACAAGATTGTGGGTTCTACTAAATTATGCTAAAAAACTTCAGCCTTAAATCTGAACATAAATATCCCCACTGCTTATTAATCATTAAAAGCAGTCATGCCATATATGTCTGTTTCTACTTTTTTCTTTAATATGCACCCTACCATCTATTACAATTTGTTTTAATTCTGATAACAGTAAATCTCAATAATAAAATCAACCCATAGTAAAAACCAAACAAACTAAAAGAAGTCAGTCACTAACCAGTTCCAACTTTATTTTTTCTTATTTCTTTCTCTCTTCTCTCCTTTCTCAATCTTTTTCCTCCATTGAAAGTGTGTTTTTAAGTTTAGCAGAGTATTTTGGACTAAATAGAAGTGAATGCCAACATCCTGGGATGCTTCAAAAACTGCTGGTAGTGACAAACTTTCAATCAACCCAAGAAGATATCACTTTGCTCCTGGGCCATCTAGACCTTATGATCCCACTTCTTTACTCCACTTAAAAGTCACATCCACCCCTACCCTTCAGCATTCACATCGATATCACATGGAGAATACACATTAACATTCACAGGATCCAGAAGGGACAAGAGAGGCAACTCAAAATAAAAGAGACGCTATTGCCACAGTGTCACCATCAACCCTGCTTCTGGCATCTGCTTCAGATCCTGAGCCTGGTTTGGCTCAGTCTTGGGAGACCCATGCAGGCAGAACAGCTGAGTTTCCAGCAGGTGGACCTGTCACCATTTATAGGCTCAGTCATCCCATCCTCTTCACTTCCAAGGTGCCTCTACTCCCCCTTGGTTGCTACACCCACACCTCTTGACATCTTTGCCCTCTTCTTTTCCAGACAGGAACTCTGCCTAAGGAGGTAATGTAGATAATGCATGTTAAGGCAACACCCCCCCCCCCCCCCAAAAAAAAAAACAAAAACACCAACAAACAAACAAAACACCCAAAACCCTCCCACCCTCCCACTCTTTGTCATTGCATGCAAAGACCCTCTTACATGGTTGATACAAGAAAACAGAATTGGCCTTGCTTATGGAAACTGGCTAGAGTCAATTTAAAAGGCCCTGTTACATACTGTAACAGAAACCAGAAAAGCCATTTTTACAGAAAACAAGCCACAAATCTTGTTAAAGTGATTTCAGATATACACAATTGTGGTCAGCTCTCAGGGTGACATTACATAGGTGCTGTGTTCACAGTTACATTGCACTCATTCAAGATGAAAAAAACCACCCAGCTGTTGTACATGCCAGTTCTGAGCTCCTAAACCTGTGTTTTCCAAGGGCACCCCTGCTTACAACAGCTGAGCTACCACAGCCCCAGTACTAGGCAGTCTGTATTGAAGTTCCTACTTTGAAAACCTCATTCAAATGTCATTGACTCATCCCACACAGCTGGTGTTGCTTCATTGCCCTGCCACTGATATTTAATCTACTCTCCTGATTCTGTCCATGTGCCATCTGACTGTAACAGTTACTGGTAGACAGCAGCAGTCTCTCATCCATTTTAAAGAGAACCACATATCTTTGGATCCATCTTTCTCTTTCACAAGACATCTTTTTGTGAACTCTTCTTCCTACTCTTATTACTCCCATTTCTAACTAAACCTGGAAGTTATGAGGAGACTTCTCCATGACTTCCAGTCCGTGCCATGTTGAAGAGTGAGTTTTTCTACCCAAAGCACTCACAGCTGTTCCTTAGCTGCTGTTCAAAGCTGGCAATCTTAACCAGTGATATTCATGTGTTCCCCTAAAGGCCCCATTGCAGTGCTCCTGCCTGCAGGTATCCTTAGGGAGCTGCTCAGAGGGCTGCTCCTCACCAGCACATTGAGGGCCTTTCTGTATTAGGGCTTTACATTAGCTCTTCCAAGACCAGATCCAGCTGTGAAATGCAGGGAAGGGCTCGATAAATATCAGTACTCAAAGGCAAATTCTAGTCCACCTCATCATATAGTCTCAGCAAACACACTGATTGTCTTTGAGACGCTCTGGGAAGGGATGAGAAGCCATAATTTTCTATTGCTTTTATGTGAGGGGATGCTCAGATGTTAAAGCATACATAGTTGGAAGGGTAAGTAAATTAATCCATAGCTGGAGGTAGCATACCCTCATTGCTGCTTTCCGAGGCTTTCTATAGAGAAAAGCATTTAATTAGAGTTTTAGAAACCACTGACTGAATTATGGTAACTGCTCTTTGGGTTTGCTGTCCATGATACATTTACCATTTCAGTAGTAGTTCAGCAAACAAAACAAATAAAAACAAAATCCAAAGCCATTCTGTGTTATCTTACATAGTAATAATACCACACTACCTCCTTCATCCTATTCTTTCTGCAATAAACATACTTGTACCATTACAAAAGGAGCAAAGTACTCAGAGTGAACAAACAAAATCAGTCAGCTGAAGCAGATGATTCTTGGTTTCCATTCAGAAAAGGTCAGAATATTAAGTCATTCTGCAAAGGAAAGATGAAGATAGTAACAAATCACCACCAATCAGAAGAGGCAAGATCATAATAAATGAGAAATAGTGATGCTACTGCAGCACTACTATAATTTAATAAGTGAAAAAAAAGCCTGTTTAATTTTTGTACAGCAACAATATAGGATAATTAACATGAGGAGATGCCCATCTTTATTAGATATAACCAAACTCCTGTGAAACAAAGACTGTAGGATATTGCTCATATATGGGATTTTGGCTGAAGGAGCTCCCCCTCAAAATAGAGGACTGAAGGCCTGAACAAGGAATGGCATGAAGTGAAAGTAAGAAAAGAAAAAAGTGGTGTTAAGAAACAATTAGCTTTTCCACTGGCGTTAAAAATGAGATCTAACATGAGATGATTTTCTTTGAAATATTTATTTGTACACCTATTAGATTTTTATATGGTTGTGGAAAACACTGCTTTGATTCTGTGTTTTCCCTGCTTTAAAGCCTTAAAGGTCTGTCTTAGTTCATAGTAGTATGCTTGGGAAGAGATAGTAAGAAATATGAAACAAATAACTACGTCCTGTGTAGCCCCAGTTGCAATAGTACCTGAACAGTTCACTATCTTAAGCACATTTGTCAAAGAGCTTATCAATGACAGATCAAGGACTTCATCATGAATTTTCAAGGCCCATGTTAGGCTATGTGGCTCATGGTCCACACTAGTAAGGAACGGAACAGATAAGATTGTGCAAAATTCTGTGATACTTATCAAGGTAAAATAAACACACTTTCCAGATAGTAGGTATGTATTGAACCATGTGAAAATTCTCCTCTGACCTTGGAGAGGTGGAACTATCTAAAGTATTCAGTCAAGTTTCAGAATGGGGGCCTGAAGAAAATGATGAACAAGCACTGGTTGCAAACTTAAAACCAGACCATCTGAAAAGCATCTGGTTTTAGGCTGCAAAATCACATCCATCAACCAGAAGAGGTTTTATATAAGCCTCACTTTAAAGGAAAATTCCAAAAAGTTAGCAGCTAGCAAAAAACCACAACCTCTTAGAAGTATCATCTGCACAAGAAAGAAGGTTAAATAATATCCACAAATTTACTGTGTAGAAACTGCAGATCACTGAATAGAGTTTTTGATGATGATAAATGATTTGCCACTGCTAGAAAAACAATATTTGAACCAGCCAGGTTCTGTTTACATAGTACATATGCCAAGGTGTGATCTGAGCTCTGAAGCCATCCATATCCTCTCTCTAGACACAGGCTGTCTAGGGATAATATTTCTGGCTAAAACAAGGATTTGTGGATGAAAACATACAGAAGCATCGGCAACAGTTAATTAAAATGGGGAGATGGTGGTATCTGAGTTTAAATTTAAAATTAGCAAATTTGTATATCAGACATACATACATAAAATAGAACTAAACAAACTCTTCCAGTTTGGATTTGAGTGTTTTGAATTGTTGTAGAACTTGCTTGTCGCATTTCTGTATAAATAGATCAAATTTGCATGAATATGAAGGTCTCGCTCCATCTCTGCCTAATTGCAGACTCATGCATTTATTCAGTACCTGTTGCCAGTGCTCATGTGAGGGAGCAGCAGGAGCTGCTCCAAGATGGGGATGAGCTGGGAGCCACGGGTGGCCCCAGGGAAAGCTGCGCCTTTTTGCAGTGGGGCACAGGACCTGAGCAGGTCCAGGGCATTGACAGGCATAGCCTCTCTCAGTGGTCCTGGGAAAGGTGATAGATGAGCCGGGTCTCAGCCAGGATGCCCAGGCAAGAATAAAAGGAGACAGGCCTGTAAGAGGACTGGAGACAAGGGTGCCTACACCCCAGGTCCAGGATCCATCTCAGAAGAGCAGCCAGTGGGTCAGGCCAGCAGAGACAGGGCCAAGCACAAGTAGCTCTAAAACACCGTTCAGGCAAGGCTGAGGTGCCCAGCCTCAACTAAACCAGTGACACCAGACCAGTGGGCAGAAACCTGTGGGGGCATCCCAGGTGATGCCAGTCAGGACCTACTGGTGTACTCAAAGCCGTGACAATCTGTGAGTTTTCCTATTCATCCAGCGTATTCCTTTGTTACTAATCTACAGTAACAACCAAAGAAATTTCTCCTGAAAACATAAAAATTTTTGACTGGGACAAGTGGACCTGCCTGATCATTCTCACCAGGACCGCCATCCAAGCACCATCTGCCCATTGCTCCAGACCTCCATTTAGGTTCAAATGTGAGCACCTGGTGCAGTTTCACCATGCTGTTCTTGCTTGGGCACTGTGCCCTGGCCAGGGTAGTCATTGTCCCCACATTGTTGCCAACTTCAGGAGCAGCTTGCTCTTGCTGCTCGCAGACACGAAATCATACTGGTCTGCAGCATGGTGTGTCTGACTGGGAGTGCTCTGGATGTCTCAGTGCTGAGAAATGTACAAGTAGAGCTGAATGGGCACCAAGATCTGAGCCACCAGGGATGCTGGAGGTTGGAGAAGATTGTTACAGAATACATGCATATCATTTACAGCTACAATAATTAGCCCAAGAAAAGCAAAGGTCATGTTATTCATCAGTTCCAGAAATGGCTCAAAATGAAAAAAATCCTGACTGGCTACAGATTTTAACTGTGCCCCAAAGTTTAAAATTTTTGTGGCCCTCGGTTCTGTCAATGAACTAATTACGGAGTTCACAGAGTACTGTTAGAGTTTTTCACACAATGACTTATGAAATGAAAACATTTTTCATCAGCTCATATGTTTTTATAAAATGGAATCATTAAAGATTGAAAAAGATCAATTAGATTAATTAAACATTTATATTCAGAGACATTGACTATGTATAATTTATATGTACAAAGTGCTATTTTCATATGTAGTTCATATATACTAACCATATAACATATTCAGTCAGTATCTTTAGTTATAATCTCAGTCTCTACCTTATTCATGTATTTTCACTAGTAATGTTCAGCTGACCATAATATGTCTCCTTTTCAAAAATGATGACTTTTAGCAGATTGTTTCCTTTGCTTTCTGTCAAGGTATCTGTGTTCTTAAACTCATTGTGGATATTCAGCTTCATAAAACTGAGAAATGCTGGTGTTGTCTGGGATTCATCTTCTAATGCCTTGGCAAGGCACATTCATATTCACATGCAGCACTGATTTTAAACATGTATTTTTATCTTAGAAACAATTAACTTTACATGGGAATGAATTTGTTGTTCAGTGTTTATTTTGCTGTAAGGTACCCAAAATAATTGTTAAAGGAAGGTTATTAGTATTGCGATTCATCACTAGCTTAGTGTCACAGCCTCTGTGGAAAATATTAAATTGGTACCATTATAAAATGAACCTTAGGAAGGCAAAAAGTACTAAAATGAGTACTGGGTACTCACCTTAATACTATTTCTTTCTCACAGCCATTAGCTATATTAACTAGTTGCATACTGCTTCTTAAGAATTACACAACTGTTTTCTATATACCTATAGAACTACATTATTTCAGAATACAGCATTAGTAAACTATTGATTACACTGATGCAAACATGATTCTTATTTTAGAATTACATTTTCACTAACATGATATTTTTAACATCTTTGGCAAAGATGTTTCCCTAAATGCCTGCTATGAACTTCACTTGTGCATGCCTATCAATTCTGAATCTTTAGCAAATGTGCTAAAGAGGTAATTAAGGGTTGGCTTTATACAGTAAGGGAGATTAATGTGGTACATAGTGCACATCCTTATCTGTTGGAAGCAGAATGAAGCTTTCTATGACATGGCAGGATATGTCATTGTCAGTAGAAACAAAATATTTGCATATGAGAGAATGGTTAGGAAGTGGTTACCTAAGTTCTGCATGTTCCTGAGATTTGCATGGTAGTTTTGTTCCTGTTGTAGTGTCTTTTAAAAATAATTATTTCTTTCTTAAATATGGGAAGACACTTAATATACTACACCTGAAGTGTAATGCTTTATAATGTCCAGTATGGAAATATGAAATGAGAGCAAAACAGTACAGGTCTCCTATATCACCTAATTTTTCTTTTGGCAAAAGATTCTTCTGCCAAATGTTCTCCCACTGTAGAGTTAAACTAATAAAACTATGAATTTAGGGATCAAAAAGTACTTAGCAAAATACGACTATGCTTTGTTTAATGGTTGTCATAATGGAACCTGAAGGAATCTATCTGAAAAACTGGAGGTCTAAAAGCTGGTCTCTATCAAAACAAACTTCTGTTCCCTGGGCTGCCAGAGAATCCTGTTCAACACCCTATAAGACAATGAAGCTAAACTCTCAGAGACAGCTGTTTAATTGACTGCCATACTGTCTCCCATTTCAACCCACAAAGATAGATTTATCTAACCAAATAAGCTAGTTGTCTAGATCTGCTTTTTAGAGCAGTTCCACCCCCTCTACCCTCCTGGTGCACATCTGAAATAATTCCTATGAATTTCAGCCTAAACCTGTGTTTTTCTTTCCACTGCTAATAAAGAAAATCTAGGATGATTTCCATAGATGTAGGAGTATGTAGTATAGGTACAGTGTAGTATGTTAGAAATTACTGTGGTACAGTAGGAGAAGATTTGTGGAGTGAAACACATGATGCTGAGGAACTGATATGTCCTATGTGTGTCTGAGGGAATTTACTTAGGCTTGGTCCTAGTGTGATTACTGGGAACATACATTAGCAGGTCTACCATTAGCAATAGTAGTGTGTTAAGTGCATTCCTGGAATAATCTTTTGCTTTACCTTAAGAAGGCCATTTGCACCCTCTGAGGCTGCTCTTTGATATGAACGGATGCTCAGTAAATTCTGGATAACTGGGAGATTTGCTTCAAATAAGCACTGATGATCTAAACTAAAAGACTGGTGTGGGTGTTCCCACAGATGTCCAAGGTAGATGAGATTTATCCCACTGTTACAGCCATAGCATCAGATATTGTTTTTGTAGATGGCCACAAGGTAGTCAAAACTCTGCTCTAGAGAAGCATTACCTGCAGGTACAGGCAGATTAGGTATCAGTGCCTTTACAAGACTCAGTTTGCTCAACAGTTATCTTTAATTCAGTACAGCAGTCTCTGTGCACCTGTACGATAGGAGCCAAACCCTTAAAAAATATAAAATCAGTATCTTATCTCTCTCATACTACTATTTTTTTCAGCTTAGGAGAATAAGATGACCAAGAGGATGTGAGCCTCTCCTCTCTGTGAAAGCAGTTCTAAAAAACTACTCATCCAACATAATCTAAATACTTCATTATTAATTTTCCTAGCTTTATTTTCTTGTTCCGTGCATTTTAAAAATGAACATTTGTTAATTTATATTAAATTGCTTCTTTTTAGCATCAGTCCCATGTTTTATTATTATAACGCCCTAATTATACTAGACTAATACTATTTAATGTAATTTCATCAGTTTCATCAAAGTGCCTGATGTACAAAAACCATACCAAAACAATCATAAGAACACATCTACATATATTTAAATAAAACAAGCAATTTTTCCACACAGTAAGGGGACAAGTAAGGGGAGAGATTTCACAACATTAGTTGCGTGTGCTGCCACACAGTGAAAGTTCTAATTAACTTGGTGTCCTTGAAGCCTTGTTCTTTTCCATTTGCCTTGCTATAATATAGAAATTCCATTATTGTCTGTACAGGGAACTGCTGCATGAAATTAGCATTTCTAGTCATCTTCACCCGACAGTAGTTTTCCTGGAGTGAGTACTTACTCACTTGATGGGGGACTCCTTGTATGACAGGCACCAGCTTACAAGGCAGGGGATAACACTGCCAGGAACAGGGAAAGGAAGTCATACTTTTCTGAATGAAGGAAAATGAAATTCTACTTTTTTTTTTTTTTTTTTTTGGTCATCTCTTCTCTCTCACATTCCAATTTGCTCACATCTCAGCTGCCCCTTGAAGACTCATCCTCAGAATGTGCATTTCTGGAAAAAGAGGCCTTGAAAATTTACATCCCACACTTGAAATAACTAATATTCTTTAGCCATTTTAAACTCAGTATTGTCTTCTGCAGTGAGCCCTTCTAGCAAACATGGGAAATAATACTGGCATTCTCTTCCACAAAGAGTGATATAAGTTTAATTAACTAAATAATGATGATGGACGTGTAGGATTTTCTTAAAAGGAAACAGCCCGATGTCCAAGCTGTGGATTGAAGTATTTAGGTGAAGTATTGCCACTGCTAAAATCAGATGTGACGTTGACCTCAATGCAGACAAGGTATTGCCCCCTTTGGAAATTCTGGCAACAGTTATATTTCAGCTTATATTGACTATTTTGCACATAAATTGAAATAAATATAACTGCATCAAAGAACAGGGTCGTTCAATATTTTTTTTTTACCACTTCACTAACATTCTATCTAACAAATAGATTTCAGATAACAAAATGTTTTTGCTTCCATGGAATAAAATGAAGACATCTTTGGTGCAGCCTCCAGGTTAAGCACAGCTATGTCCAAAAAAATTGGAGATACATTGTTGTGGTTTAACCCTGGCTGGCAACCAAGCATCACACTCGCTCCCTCCCACCCACAGTGGGATGGAGGAGAAGACTGGAAGAATAAAAGTGGGAAAACTCGTGGGTTGAGATAAAGATAGTTTAATGGATAAAGCAAAAGCCATGCGTACAAGCAAAACAAACCAGGGAATTAATTCACTGCTTCCCATGGGCAGGCCAGTGTTCAGCCATCTCCAGGAAAGCAGGGCTGCATCACATATAACGGTTACTTGGGAAGACAAATGCCATAAAGACAAATGTCCCCCACTTCCTTCTTCTTTCTCCAGCTTATATACTCAGCATGACATCGTATGGTATGGAATATCCCTTTGGCTAGTTCAGGTCAGCTGTCCTGGCTGTGTCCCCTCCCAATGTCCCGTGCCCCTCCAGCCCTCTCGCTGGCAAGGCCTGAGAAATTGAAAACTTCTTGACTTAGTACAAACCCTACCCAGCAACAACCAAACCCATCAGTGTGCTGTCAACATTGTTCTCACACCAAATCGAAAACACACCACTGCACCAGCTACTAAGAAGAAAATTGACTCTGTCCCAGCTGAAAGCAGGACACACATGAATATCTTCTTATCTGCTGTTGCCTAGACTAGGAAATGAAAAAGCAGAAAAGCAGTTATAAAAATGTACAGGATAAGCAAGTTCTATATTAGCTCTCTGATTTTTTTACTTCCCTGAGTTAATTGTTGAAGAAATCAAGAAACATCTCACAGAGACATTTATGATCAAGGAAGTGTTTGTAATATTTATTTTTAATGCTTCTCTTGAATACATTTGTACTGGGATCCCATCAGATAGTTAATATACTCTTTATCCTCTTAAAGAATGCAAAAGTGTGAGAAAAAACTAGTACCATGGTTAAAAAAAGGGAATAATAACTTCATAGGTGGCTTAATACAAGTACTGTGAACAGATTAGTATTTGCTTTGAGATATGGCTGAGCACAGAAGGCCAACCTAGTACTTGCCATCTTTACAGAGGAAACCTAGAGGCAGAATTGTCCTTGGATATGCAAACACTGAAGTAGGAATCATTTGGATACTTGGTCCGCTACTCTTCCTAAGTGAAGAGGTAGGATGATTTCTCAGCTGTGAAGATGTATCCTCTCAGTTTCAGCATGGGTGATTGATTGCTTCCTCTGACAGTTCTTTAACTACAGCTTTGGAAAGGCTTAAAGATTGGAAGCTGGTTTGCATCTAACCCACTTATTTGTAGGAAAGGATCTGAGGAATATCCTGTTAAGAAATAGACGTGCCATAAAACACAGCAATTGGAACCAGATACCTTGCTGGAGTTCCTTTGCTGTGGTAGGAGAGAGTGAAGCATGGGCTGTCCGTGGGACACTGCAGGTTAGACGGTATTAGTCACCTCAGTCCAAGTGGCTGGATAAAAGTACTTCAAAACGTAGCTTGTGGATCTCTGTAATGCTCAAAAAGAAACAAGGCAAAACATAAACTATAGCACAGAAATGTTGTAAAATGAAAATTCGTAGCAAGCTGGAAATAAACTATTTTAATTGAATTATGGCATGATTGAGAAACTGGAAAGTAAATTAAGAGTTCTCATTGGTTTGATAATTTTGTTTGTGCAGTATCTTTAAAAAAATAAATATAAAATAAGGTATTTATTTTACTCCTAATCTGCTGTTGCAGATCAGTAAAATCAGTAAGGACTTACATTTTCATAATTCATATAAGGTTTTGCTCTATCTTTTTAAGATTTTTTTTTTAAATATGTTTTCTTTCCCTTGCAGAGACAATATTAACTGTGTGAGCAAACAAACTGGTTTTGTTAGCAACTGGAAGGAATGAAACACTGCTAGCACCTAAGGAGATGTGTTTCCAACAATTATCTTAATGAGGTGATTTCCCTTTGAAGTCAGCCTGACCCATGGGTAATCGTTTTACACCAGCCCCAACATCAGTAGCAGCTTGCCAATATTCCTGTCCATCAAGACTCACTGTAACAGCCATGTTCTGTGTTTTCAATTAAATGTATGTTGTACAGGTATACAACTGTAGTGCTTCTCAGAATGAAAGAGACTAAATTATTTTGATAATAGAGACATTTCCATCTTTACCTGGATATGAGTCAGGAGCTCAGATGTGTCCTCAATTAAAATTTGGATTATGGGGCTAGTAAAGAATGAGTAGAAAAGTAGTGCATCAGAGGAAATAGGAGTCTTCACTGTGATTTATCAGTTCTCTTAAAAGTGTAAAGCCTTTCTCTTTTTAGACCCATTGTCCAAAATATAACAGTGACCTATTTGAAAATATTTTTTTTCTCTTCTACCATGCTATGCTCTATCTCATTTCTTTGTCTTGTATACATAAATTTCACATCTCTGGTTAGATGGACAAATATGATGTGACTGTTATAAAAACTGCAAGACCAGGGCATTTACTATTCTGATGTTAAATTAAGTGTACCTCAGAGAAATATTTTTCTATAAGACATGCATTTTTTTATTTAGTAATATTTATTTTCAACCAGGAAGTGTCTAAGTGAAATGCTTCAAAACAAATCAGTGCAGGTAAGAATACTGCAGTCTGATATTTTGATTTAAGCTTTGATTGAAGATATGAACAAAAAATGAAATATTGGACATTCTGAAAAGGTAAGAATTTTCATGTTGGATCAAACGCCTTCAAGCAATAACAGCAATACTCCTGTACCTTTCACGCTTCTTCTCCCTCTTTCATTCATACTTATTTTGTTAAGTTTGAAATGCACGTCTGGACCCTGCAACTGTTAAGGCCTAACGTGCATGAGTCAGTGTCAATCCAAATTCAGCTGAACTGCATATTCAGGAAGTCAAATATGCATCTGGAGTGGGATCTTACAGGAAATTTTACTGAGACAGAAATATAAGCTTGCTTTCCCGCCCCCACCACCCCCCCCGAAAACCATGGAAATTACTTAGACAAGATTTAAGTTTAAAAGTGATTAGGATACTTTGGAACAGTACTTTTCAAAATGTGTTCCCTCCAGGTGTCAATCACGGCTTCTGAGCATTTAATTTCCTCTGCAGTTTCAGTGCCCCTGCTGCTGGAGGGACTGCCTGGTGTGAGATTATGGCTGAACTTCTCACTGCTGCTGTGACAGGCTTCAGGCAGAAGAAATGTGCCACCAGTTCTCTGCACCTCATGCCACACAGCAACAGCTGACCCAGCTGGAAAAGAAGGTGGGGAAAAGAAAAGGTGAATGGAGGCATTTTAGAACTCAATTATTAAAAAGAAAAAAACCCTGCATTTCAATGCATTGCTTGAGAGCTTTTTACTGAAAAATATATTTGGTAAGGAAAAAAGAACAACAAATGGGTAAATGATCTGAAAAATCCCTTCAAAATATTACTCACTGTTATTTTGTAGAATAATTTAAAAATTAACTTTGACACTTTTTAACAAGAAAAAAAGTGACTTTTGAAAATACCTCCTTTCTTTCTTGGGTTTTTTTTTTTTTTTTTTGTTTCCCAGTTGTTACATTAATTAATTTTAAGGAGAACACTATTTAAAAAAATCAGTCAGAAACTTGACTTATACTTGAATTAAGACGCAATGCTGAAGGTCATTACTCATAACTGAGATTTCCAAATTTGTCTAAAGAAGATGGATGATAAAATACCTTTAAAACATATCTTTGTTATTCTGGTCAGTTCCTATTAATCTTAGCTTTAGGACTATGGGTCATCAGCCAATATGATACCAAGACAAAACTTAAAAATTTATGACCACAAATACCTATACACAGAAGGAAGGTGCCAAGTGAAAAAGAATGAAAATAATGTTGGCCCTTCTTGTAGGATCCTAGATTGCCAAGTCTGCTCAGTGCAAGACTGCAGATGTGAATTATGGCTGCTTTTTTTTTTTTTTTCTTTTCTCCAGAAGTCTTCACTTTTTTCCTTGAACACACTGAAAAGCAAACTAAACCAGATTAGATTTCCTAGTGCTTAAAAGAAGTGCTGGAATATCACCAGATAATATTTTTTTTCATATAAGAAAGGAATCTGAGTTTTTGTTTAGACCATTTCAGCTAAATTGTTGAAGAACCTCTAAATCCAGTAACTATGCTTTTTTTGGTTGGTTGGTTGGTTTAGTTTGGGGGGTATTTATTTTATTTTATTTTATTTTTGTGTTCTCTTGAGCTGGCACAGAGCTAGCTGTTATATATACGATATCACATGGTAACATGAAAATAGTAATTGTTATTGTTCATCAGTCACCACAACAGCCTGTTGCCCTATTTACAATAACAAACTTTACCAGACAGAGGTCTGCCTTGCTCCTAGGTCACTATCTCTCAATAAGAGAAATTTAGAGTTCTAGGGCTAATGCATTTTTGTACTTGTAGTATCCCACACCATGGTCTCTTTGCAGAGTGGATATATTCTGAATATATCAAGGATGTATATATTTAATTAGATGTTAAACATCTCAGAAACATTTTGAGCAGAATGAGTCCTTTATGAATTCCTGCTTCAGCCAGACTTGTTGACTGTCAGTGGGTAGTAAGAAGGTGATAGGATTCTAGTAAACTCTACTGTGAGTGTGTTAAGGTGACTAACATGCATGCTCAGAAGCACATCTGCTGCCATTTCAGTAGAAGATGCAGGTTCTACATGTGAAGTCTTTATTTCTCTGCACCATATCTGGCATGGAAAACAAGCATAGCTGTTTCTAAAGATTTGCGTTAAAATAAAAGAATGGCAAATCATAAGATGCAACTTTAAAAAAACCCAAGGAGATTTTGCTTAAATTTTCTGAAAAATAAGTCACCTTCAGAAAGATGGAGATGCTGAAACTTCCAATAAGAAGGGTGAAAATTTTGGAAAAAAGATAAATGAAAAGAAATTGTAATGGTAAACACTTTATAACATAGATGTTACACTCTGGAAAACTGTGAATAATCTTACACGCATAAGTCATCCTTTTTATACAATGGAAAGAATGAAAGCCGTCTGATATAATAAATATAATGCTGTGTTCATACTTACTACATTATTTCAATGTGGTTTTTTTAGGAGAATGTGGCAAAAATCATAGCAGCTGTAAACAAGTCAGCCTAAAATTCATGCCAAGAAAAGAGGGTTTTGAAGTACCAAATTTGTGATCTATGCAGAGAAAAGTAGCTGAGAGTGAGAAATACAGAGGTGAAAGACAGTCTGACCTTTGGGTGAAAGAAGATGAAAAAATTATTTCAGAAATGCGATTTTTTTTAAGAAAACAAGAGAGGCATTGAATGCAGAAAGCTGAAAGCAGCATCTTAGAATTGTAGAAGGGAGTAAACAAGTAGAATTATAAAGGGGAGATGAGAAAAATGTTATGTTCATGTACAGATGTAGAAGTCAGCAACTAGAGCAACAAGAGCCGTTTTCAATTCCGTATCCATAACCAAATCTTAAATATGTCATTTCTCGGCCTCTGGGTATTTACTTCTGCAGTTTCTGTTCTAGGGCTATCCTTGTGATCATTTCTTATCTTCTCTGAGTTAGTCTCTGGGCTCAGCTGTGCCCTTGACTGTCACCTCCAGAGCCAGGTAGTCCTTCCTGATATGCTCCAGGTCCTCTCTGGTACTATCATTGGTGCACACATGAAAAAGCAGCCAGGGTCTGAAGTTGTCTGAGGGCTGGGCAAACCTTGGAAGTCCTCCCAGAATGTCACAAACCCACACCCCAGCAAGAAGCAAATGTTCCCCAACAGCAGGTCAGGTCAGTAGTTGGGGGCTTCTCACACCTGCCGTGAAGACACTGCTGTCACTTGCCTCTTCCTCCTGGTGGTACCATGTGGCTCAGTCTCAGCTGGCTGATACAATTCATGGGAAAGAGCTCCCAATATCTCATTCCACACTGCCAAGCTGCAGGTGGTGTAGGAGCTATCCTCCCCTGGTGCAAAAGTCACAAACTTCCAACCTTCGTCATCATGGAAATCTCCATTTCTCGGCCTGATAAGCACAGACTGTCTCCTCCCTCAGTACAGTTGTGGGTCCAGGCCCTTGGAGTAGATCCAGTCAAACTCATTCTCTTCATCCATACCATTCTTATTCTTTGGCCACAGATATAAAACAGACCACCCTTGTGACAATACTTTTTTCACTTTAAAGTTGTTATGTAAGCAAACTTAATTAAATCACACAACTCTGAGCAGACAGGATGAAGAATTGAAGGAAAGGGGCTGAAAGGGTAGAAAAGGGATTGATTCCTTGCCCTGCTATCACCCGAATCCTAATAGATGCTGTCATTAGGAGAGTCAGAATCAACAAGAGATGATCAATCAAAGATAGAAAAGTCACAGCTAGCTCACAGGGAAAGCCCTGTGCAATGAAAAGCCAGTACTAACACTTCCTTGAGTCTGTAAAGTCATGGTCTAGGCCAGGGTCTCTTCAGCAAGGAGGTCATAACCTCTCCAGAGGTCACCCAAAGTAATCACAGGGTTGTGAAGCATCAACAATTTATTATAGCTACTGTAAACAAAATCTTGCCTTCCCACTCCCATTATATTCTTCACCTCCAAGACCAATTGTCAATCTATCATCAGTACCTCAAAACATATGCATAGATAATTCTTGCAGGCTTGTCACTGTTACTATGAATATGTGTTTTCCTGCTGGTCTATAGGAAATGCAAAAGTTTCCTGGCATCCTGCTTTCCTTTTATTTCACAGAAACTGCACAGGGATTCCAATAACACCAATAACAGCACAGAGGCAACTCTGGGAGCTCAAGGGCACTGACAAAGCATGATCCCAAAAGGGAATAAACATTAAATAGTGTGACATGTAGACAAATAACATAAGGTATTACATTATATTACATTACATTACATTACATTATATTACATTACATTATATAATATTATATAAAGTATTAAGTAGATACATAACTTCATGAAATCTCAGAGTGAGGCAGGATGCAAAAAATGTTGTAGCCAACAAGGGATGGCAAACTGCCCGCTCTGAGTATGCCTGAGGAAAGAAAAATATGCCTTTCCAGAACAATCAGCAAATCCCCACCTCATCTTTGCAATTGGGTTCCTGTTGCTGCTGCCAAAGACAGGAGGGAGGACTGGAAAGAAGGGAAGGAGGCATTTCCCAGCAACAATAGTTCTTCCTCTGAAACTTTTTTTCTGGCTGTCTTCCCTGGCCTGGTTCCGAGATTCATGGTCTCCCAGCCACTAGGAGCAGGACCTCTTCCAGTCAGCTGCCAGTTCCTGGGAACTTGAGAGGAGAGCAGGGATGTGAAACATTGGTGCTAAAGATGGGCTATCACACCAAAGGGAAGAGGGGGTGGGGAAGAGGGACCGAGAGGGGAACATGGACCCTGTACTCCTGAGGAAGAGATGAGAGGGTTCCAGGAATGAGAGGTGGGAAAGAGAGGAGGCATGGCCTCACTGAACTGCCTCTTGGCACCTTCTTCCACTCCTCCCGCATGCTTACTGTTTCTCCCCTGACTGTGCTCGGCTGCAGCTGCACACATCTTTTCTGAGTTTATCGGTTCAGGCCTGTGGGCGAGTGAGGCTCACCCCATGCCCGTACCTGTGCTCCCAGTGGCCCACACGGACCAGCACCTGCGCTGGTTTCACTTTGATCTGTTGTGCTCTTCTTTGAAGGGCAGCAAGAGATTTTTGCCTCATGGAAAGGGTATCTTGCCCAGGTAGTATCTAGTTCCTCAAACACAATACTTCTTTGCCTTCCCGTTTGTTCTGCTGTCTGTTTTTTCAATTGTTGCTTTCACCCAGTCTTTCACCCTGTTGGTTTGTGGGTACCCAAGGTAAAGCACCTTGATGTTTTATCATTAGGTGCAGCGTACAATAGCTAATTGTCTCAGCAGAGCATGTCAGCTACATGTTACCTTGCAAAACACATCTCCAGATACCTTATCACAGCTCTTGGGAGCTCTCCAAACAGCCCACTCCAGCAGCATAACAACAAGCAGGCAACAAGCACAGGCAGATAGTGCCAGTCTGAAATGTCAGCATCAAAGGAACCAGCGAGCTGAGAACACAACACAAACACACCAGTCTTGGTCTAACAATCAAATTCCCTTACAAACCCATGACAAAAGGCAGTGGTCCAAACTGCAGTGTAAAAGAGATCGTAAAGAGTTGGCATTAAACTCTCAGCAGTTTTGCAGGCTGAAATCTGAGACATTTGTTGAGTGTTAGACGGCAAGTGCTCCATCTGAACACAGGGCCAAGATTTGTACTGGGATGACTTTATATGGCCTGTTGTAAGAGAGTGGGATGAAAATGTATAAAGGAAAGCAGACATTGGGTTGGGTATCTGATTTGGTCCCTTGCAGCTCTAGTAGGGACCAGGAAGTTATCATACAACACAGTGAAGCCAGAGAGTGGGTGGAAACAAGGCCTCCAGCAAAAAAAACCAAATTAAACAAGGAATCAGTGGAGAGTCAATTAAGACAAAAGTCCTCCAGCAGACTACATGCAAGCTACACTACATCTAACAAATAAACAAATGCTTGCCCAAAGTTTATTTCCTCAAAGGTACAAAAAAATGGTGTGGGTAGAATCTGGCTGTGCCTTGCATGGTAGCTGCAGCTTTATCACTCTGTAAAAGTTTCTTTATAAAAATAGTGAGATGCAGTTTTTGCAAGTCAGAACCATCTGAGTCCTGACTAGGCAACTCAGACGAAAATAGGAGTCTTGTGCACATCTCTGTGTCTGTGTCCAAACCTAGGTTATGCCCTTCTATGCTAGAATTCAAATGAAGATAACGTCAGAGTGGATTCATATCTTGCACCAATAATTAAGGATGACCAATTTCTTTATTTCAGCTTCAGTTTCCAATGCAGATTATATTCATATTGAATTAAGTGAAAATATCAAATGGCAATATATATGTTATACCATTGCAGCTTATGTACAGTATCATAAAAAATAAGTCATACTTTAAAACAAATGTTTATTTTAGTGGATACCAGGTAGCTGCAAATAGTGGGAACCATTTGTAAGAAACTGTTGAGATGACTTCAAGGAGACATGTCCACGATGCTTCTTAAATTATAAAACCACTTTTAGACATAGGTAATGCCTTCTTTAAACAGGAAACACTCTCTGGTTACAGAAGAACCTGTGATGCAGAATTCACACCTCAGGACGTTTTAAATAAGCATTGAAAGCTTATGTTTTTCTCAGCCAAATTATGGATTCTGATGCCTTTCTTTCAATAGGCTAAATTTATAATTGCAATTTTAATCTCAAAATCAAATGTAGGGACAAGCAAAAGCACACTAGAGGATGTTTTCAAATGCTGGAAAGTATGCTCAAGTCACTGAAATGTTTATTTCTGAATCTTTTAGGATCAAAATATAATCTGTCACATTCACATTTGAGCACTGGTTGTAATATATAGAATTTGTGAATACAGTAATTAATATAATATTAATTGCATTTCTAAAACACTAATTCTGAAAAAAATGTTCCACACAATCTTACTTTTATCAGTAAATTTGCCATAAAGCCTATAAAAGGATAAAAAGAGGTCTTTTCAGCTTGAATGACCAAAATTAAGTAATGATGATATAAGTCTGCATTTCCCCAAAATTTAACTTTGACAAGAAATTAGGGTCAGACTTCCATAATGTAGCCAATTAATGTGCAGCACAGACATAAGAGTAACCCACAAGTTCGTAAATTTTTAAGGCCAGAAAAATCATTGAAATTATCTTGTCTGACATGCACTATAATATAGACCATAAAACCTCATCCTGTTTCTTTCCTTCATACTATTAACATGCCTTACTTTAAAGCATTCAACATTTCTATAAAACCATTTAATCCCTTTTGAAATCATTAGGGTTTTTTGCATGAAGTAGGCAGTGGTCTAAACATTAGACCGTAGGGAAAGTTTGTGCTATTTATAACTTTCACTGAAAGTGCTGTGACTGCATCTCTCATTCCAGACCTTGCCTGCAGGTTTGATGTAATTGCACGGGTCTTTCTGTCATTAAACTAATGAGTTTGAGTTTGCAAAGCCATGTTTTATGACAGGCAATGAGGCATCACACCTGATTAGGAGTTGATTTTTTTATAAGGCAGGGTTTTTTTTCTTCTTGTTGTGGTCGTAAATGGCATTGGGATTTCAATATTGGGCCAAGCTTAACAATTTACTGTGTGGTTTTACAGGACTCTGTAATTTGAGAAAATGACACTTCCTGTCTAATGAAGACTATCACAACCTCTTTCACCAGCTGGACCACAGGAACCATCCTCATGGATGTGAAAAGGAAAGTTACAGCTCTACTAATGCAAAGCTTTCAAAAATCTCTGACTTGGAACATCAAAACCTCATAAAAATCATGAGGTTTTCATAAACAATAGTTGTTGGTATATTTGTATTTGCTTTCTTGAAAATTCTGACAGCCACATTTGACAAGTTGTAAGGGTGGAAATTGTTTTTCAGTGGTGCTCAAAATAGACATTCCTACCCAATCTAGAGAGCAAGCTAAGGTACTACTATGTCTAACTGCTATTCTATACTTTCTAGATCTGTTTATACAGTGGATTTTAAATCCAGCAAGGGGGGGGGGGGGGGGGGGTTCTGTTAAGATATTTACAGATGGTAATCCTAGTAAACAGTCTCTGTTTAAAGATGCTCAGTGATCTTCTGTTTCTGTGCATTATGTAAATGTAAAAAAAAATATGACCATCAGTCCTTTCATGCTCTCACTTTCTCTTCAGCAAGTGCTCAGAGATTGAGAATAAATTAAATGCAAATAAATTAAATCAGATTTTTCTATGCTGACACTTTTTTTCTTTTTCTTCCCCCCCCCCCCCCCCCCCCCAAGGAAACAATTTTTAGTTTCTAAAAATAACCTTTCATTGAATAAGAAATTTGAATCTGAGGAACACCAGAAAATATCTGTATAGAACACAAAAATAATTGTTCAGACAATGCTGGTAACGCCATCAGTAATATGGTATTTGTTTCAGAGACTTTTGCTGGAGGGATTTATCAGAAGCCTACTACAGTAGAGCAGCTCTTCAGACAGGCTGCAGCTTTTTAAAGCAGACAGAAGCTCTAGTTGACACTAGCTGTAGCTGACACTACTGTGAACAGCCACCTGGAGAAGGCCAAGATAAATGATCTCTTCACATAAGTGCCACACATCAGGTGTGTATCAATGTGATTACTAGAGATTACACATAAGTTATAATATTTTTATTACCATGGATGGAGGAAAGGCAGTATTGGAAGCCAGACCCCACATTGACTTTGTTAGACTTCTCAGAGGTCTCTAAACCTTCCAGCCTTTACAAACCTTTTTCTTTTTTTTTTTTCTTTTTTTGATTCCACAGTCTCTGTTTATCTTATTAAAGGACAGAAAGTTCCTAATGGGAATTAATTTGTTATCTCTGCTAGTTTTCTTGATTAAGCTTTTGCTACAAGGGCTTTTAATTTCTCTCATAGGCAAGACTTTGATAGCCTAAGTAAAAACGTTAAACACTGCTTTGTGCAGATATACTTTTAAGGAGTTATCTCTAGTTTCTGTATAAAGGAGCATAACCAGACCCCTTCCTGGTCCTGTCAGCTCTATTTAGTAGGCCTTCATTCCTGCTGTGGTTGTATTTCTCTTTGGAAATTACAGTAAGAGGTACTGAAGTGCCTGCTCTAGCAGTCATGTGCTGACAGCCGCGCTATCTGTGGAGGGAGCTTTTCTGAAATGCTGTCTGCTGTATATCAAGATGTACATGAAATCCTTCTGTCTTTTGGCTAATTTGGAAAGCAATGAGAACCTTCAAGTATTTGGATCCAGCTGTCACCACTCATGCAGGGTGACCTCACTCTGCTAGGCATAGTTATATTAAGAGCTACTCTGAGCTAGCTCCCAATGACATGATATGTCTACATGATACAAGCCAGTCTGTAGAAAGAGAGAAAAAAACTGTTAGGGTAACTATAGAGCTGGAAAAAACCCATAAATTTTCAAGCAATCAAAAACTTTCTTTTAATAGTCAGCATACTTCACAGTTAAATACGGGCTGAAAAATATTGCTCTCAGCTTAATAATATATGTTAATTGGTTAGACTGTGAGAAATGGTAGTTGGTATCTTGTAAAGCATAAGGCTGTTTCAAATGGAAAGAGACACTAAGCTGTTTATCTTGCTGTCAAAAAGGCAATGGAAGAGAGGATTTATATCCTGTGAACTACAAGATACCAGCATGGAATTGGAAAACACAAGATAGTATGTTTAAAAAATGCTACTTCTACTGAGCCTATGATTATTATCTTCTCATTGGCCTGTTGGCTACAGAGGTGAAACCATGCCTTAGCCATGTCCCACTATACTTGGTTTATAGCACCATAACTGATAGCCTGGAACGTGCAGATACTAATGTGTCTTTAACTGATAGAAATCCTTTGGTTTGAATTATATTGTATATTAAGATGTGAGCTGGAATGGATGGGCTGATTATCCTTGCAGATGTTGAGCGGCATTGACATAAATTTGCTCTACTGTTAGCAAGTTATTCATAGCCACCACTTCATAGCCACCACCATTAGAGTTTTATCTTTTGATAGGAAGTCTTCATTGATCTAGTACACAAACATGCAAATGAGACTCTGTCTTTGTCAAGACCATTATCAATATGCTGAGGATATTCTGATTTGACCAGTAAATTACTTTCCTGAGTGGAATTCAGTTTCTTTTACAAACGTGTTCCTCAGCAAATGGTGATTGGCAGTGTAAGAGGAGGCATTTGTTTAAGTTATGCAGATGACTGAATGAGGTATAGACCTGAAATTCATCCACTGCAATACGTATTTACTTGGTTGCAGGAATGCTCAGGGATTTTCTAAGTAGTTGAACTGACATTAAAGGATCAGTCCAATGATTTTTCATTTCAAGACCAATTTTTACTTCGTCATTCTTAAGGGAATTGGTTAGCAGAGTTAGTTCATCCATTGTACATGGGTCTCTGCAATGATGAATCTGCAGGTTTTGCTGTCACTTTTTTGTGTTTGATGTTCTATAAGTTTTGTGAACCTGATACATAAAGTCATCTGCAGTGACAGTGAAAGATTATTCTCTCTTGGATCACTAGGAGGCTTCTTTATGCTTTTGCTGTCTGTCTGACATATTGATATTTCTTAAGAAGCTCTGCCATAATTTCCATCTTTCCTTAATTAACAGAGAAGTCAATCCTTCATCAACCATAAGACTATCATAGCTGGGATCTTCAGCAAAGGGATACACCTGAATCATCTGTTTACATTTTTTGCCTTGACGAGCTGTTTCTGGTTATAGGCACACAGTTCATATTCTAGTTTCTTGAGAAACAGTATAACAAAGAGATCATACATTTCTAGCAGTGGTTTTCTATTTCCTACTATGGTGTTAAATTACTCACCATAATCTTTGAGGCTTGCCTTTTCAAAAATTAAGTGTCTAGGAAAAATCAGTATGTGTGGTGTTAGAGCTGCTTTTATATTTATAGTGCCTGACCAATACAAACTGAGACAAGAGGCAACGACTAAAGTAGATAATCTTTTTTTTGCTGTTAAGCCCCACACAAAAAGTTTTTTCCATTTCTTGCTATTGAAAGGTTTGGGTTATGGAATAAGTTTAGATGGTAGACACCTGCCTTCATTTCAGCTAGTTACCATACTTCATTATTTGCTTTTAGCAACTGTTAATACTACAGCTGTTGAAATTGTTAATGTTCAACCTTTCTTTATTATTAAGTGTTTTTTAAGATTAAACTTTTCAGTCAAAATTTCAAGAGTCATGATTTGAGATACTGCTACCATCCTTTGACAGGATTTCACTAATCCCTGTATGAGTTATCAAGGGTGTGTTGACGAGATTGGATTTGACAGAGGTTGTACTGCTATACTGCTTGTGAGTACCCTAATAACTAGCTTAATTTGTGATGTTAATTTTCCATTTCTTCTTATTGGCATAGCACCTGATTCTGTAATTAGGACAGCTTAAGGATGTTTTTTTTCACTGGAAGTAGATTGAATGAAACAATCCTTTAAAGTATTGTTTGATCTTTGTAAGCCTTCATGAGAGGCCTCTTATATGGTATTGCCAACTTGATTAACTACATAAAACTTTTGTTACAGTAGTAGGCATGTATGAACATTTCTAGATTTATTAAATTTGTTATAAACTTCAGTCCGAACTCTCCAACAGTGACACCCTCATTAGTGCCAGTATAATAGCACTAATCAAACCCAATTCTCCCTCCTAAGCAACACCAATGAACAAACCGCCAGTGATATTCATTGTCAACCCTGTGGTTTTCTAGAAAGTTTGTTAGATGCATCTGTCTATATACCAATGAGAGCTTGTATAGGTATGTGAGCCACTGAAGCTATCACTGCTTTCAGCTCTTTGCTTCCTGAGCATAAATGTTCTTTCAGTCGATTGACACCACCATGAGTTAACTCATGACTGCATTAAAAGTGCCTATATAATAGCTTTCTACTGTGTAATGATATTATGACATCACTAAGTGGACTTTTAAATTAAAATTAATTAAATTAAATTTAAAAAAAATAAAAGGTGTTTTGCTTTCAGGAAGCTGTAATATTATTTGTTTGGTATGTTGATCTAGGACCTGACCTACAGGAGTGGGAAGAGTAATGAGACTTTCATAATACAGCAAGTGAAGATGAGTGCAAAACTGAACTGACAAGCTTTAAGGTGGTAATGTTTTTGTGTGCACTGGTGACAGCTGGTTGGAAGATTTGTGCTGAAAAGAAACTGTTCTCCAGCTAGAATGTATTTGATGAAAGAGAAGGAAAAAAAATCTCATTTTGGTATCTACCTTTGAAACTAATCACATTCTCCAAGAGAATAAAATAGATTGTTCTTTTTAGTAAGAAGACATATGCCTGTGTTACTAAAAATGTAGACGAGGAAACTGTAGTCTAAGTATTCTGAAAGCTTACTTCATGGGTAAAGAATTTGGAAAAGCCTCCTAAAAAAGGTATAGACAAGCACTAAATGAGCTAGTTACTGCCTACACCAAGATATCTAAATACAACTGATAACAAGGGAAAAGTATCTAGAAGAAAAAGAGGTATCAACAAGGTCTTCAGATAAACAAGATGGTTGATATGGTTCCTGATTTACCATGTGTATTTTTAATAAACATGGTCTATCTTCTCTCTTAAGATTTTTATTCTATTCAGATCCTGCTGGTATCTAACTAAATAATACGTTTATCACATACAATGCATACACATTAAAAAATCACATTTGTGCATCTATGGCTGTTGACTCATGGATTTTGAGGGCCAGTTGTTGAATGAGGATAATTAATACAGTAACTCAAGAAAATGGTAGGGGTCAAAGCTTACTTTTTCCAATTCCATGAAATCTAGAGACATCAAAATAAGAACAATTCAATAAAGTGAAAAGCTGTATGTTTTACCAAGGCAAATTTTATTCTACAATAAAGATGATCCTCCAATTAATGATTTCAAGTCTGAAATCATCAAAACTATAGCCACAAAAAAGAAAAAAAAAGAAAAAAAAAGAAAAAAAAAAAAAAGAAAAAAAGAAGCAAGCAAAACCACCTGTATTAAATTTGGGGAAATCTGAAAAAAAACCTACAAACATTGGTTATGCAACAATTACAATTAAAATGACAAGTTATTGAAGATGTGCATCATGTTTTGCTCTATGCTGAATATGAAGAAATCCTATGAAAAGGTGTTGCAACATATGTCAACATAATTTTATGGGACACCTTCCTTCTTGGTCAGTGTACCCTTTAGGTATCCACTAGTACAGGATTATCTAGCTGTCTATTCTTCTACAACTTTATCATTCTATATGTTTGTGCTGTATAAAAAAAATGACTCATTTCCATGCTTCTGCATCTCATGTATATATTCCGGAGAGGAAGGACAGATTTGAGTGTATGTTCATACTGCAATCAACTTGCATATTTATTGAATTTCTATGTTCTCTGTGGGCTATTACATTTTACAGGTGCATTAGAGGTCAAGATACAGCATTGTCAAAGTGTAATCTCCTTTAAGTAGCAGGAGTTAACCTTGAAGTATCGCAGAAAAGATAACTATGTTCTCCAAGGAGAAGATGGCATTTTTCATTCTACCCTGAGAGTGTTGGAAGAACTTCTTTATTGTTGCCTGAAAGGAGAATACATTGTTCACACATTATACATTAAAATGACTGAAAAGGAAGAGGAAAAAGACAAGTTGATAAAATTATCAGATCTGTTATTGAGGACTATTTGTGGATGACACTTATATATGCATTAAAAAATATTTTAGATCAGAAGGCTGAACACAACCAGTAATCTCAGGTTATTTCTGAACTGTTTCTTGCTGAATATTTTTGGAAGACAAGCCCTTTGGGACAGACAATATTTTTCAATGCATCTGAATACTGTGGAAAACACAATATGCAAGTAGCATAAGAATCTTAATTGATTAATAAGATTGGAGTGTCTAGAACAAGGTGACAGAAGGACAGAAAAGTTCCCATGAACATATAGTTGCCAATCAACATACAGTTAAGAAACAAACATTTAAACATCTTTAGGAATGGAAAATATATAAAAGCTTGTTAAATAGCTGAGGCATTTTATGTAAGTGTTGTTATGGACGTATTTTTCATTCTTGTCAAGCACAGACAGAAACAGAATGTATTTAAATGTCCACCATGTCTATTTTTCACACATTCCATAAGACTGATGCTCACAATTACTTGGCATATTGAATTTCTTCAGGACATGCCTTCTATTATTAGAATTTGCAGTGAGTGCAGAGATAAATATTTTTAGCAATGAAGTTTTTGAGCTAAACTACTGTACATCAGATCAAACATTCCTTCAATGTGATGGATGACTTCCCTTCAGCTCTAAACTTCTGAAGCTGTTCTGTTTATTTCATTTCAAGCTCACTTTAATCCACACTTAAAGGAGCCAAATCTATATTCATCATTGAGACTTCTCTGTGTTCCTGTCAGATCCTTCCATTTATTTTGTTACTGATGCTATTTAAAGGTTCACCACTAGAAAACTTAGAGCATGAAAATGCATACATGTTAATTTCACATTCTCTATGCAATCTCTGATAAAAAAGCAAATGCTTCAGTAGATTATAACCCCATGGCATGTCTTATGTTCCTCTGGCTAAGGATTTCTTTTGCTTTTAGTGAAATTGTACATTTGGTCATCAGATGAGGTTAGCAAGAAAATTTTCTTTACCTGGAACCGTCTTGAAAGTTAGCAAGTAAGAGAGAGGCTACATTTCTGTTAATGCCTTCTTTCTTTTCACCTCCAAATTCGAGCCAGTTGGCCTCTATATATTCAGAGATGTCTGCAGAGCTTTCAGCATGCTTTCAATAGTAACTGGAAGCCCCTGTTTTTCAGTGTAAATCCTTTGTATCTGCTGCCAGGATGACACTAGGCCAGAAGAAACACTATCTTCAAGCAGGCATCCTATATCAAACACAAAGTCTTGAGCACAAGCCAAAATTGAAATGTTTCCCTTTATATTTGTTTGGTAGCATTTGTTGAGGACATGATTATAAGACCATAGAATTCAGTTTTCACCATCTCACCACTCCCGTCTGTAAGCTCATCAGTAAAAGCTACACAAAGGGGAACACTTAGCAGCATGGTTCAGATCCTAAGCCACTAGCCTGGTGCTTTTGTCTCATAAGCATATTAGACAGCTTTATAGGATTTGCATTTAACAAAACTTTAAGGAGATTAATTACAGCTTCTTAAGCCACTGAAAAGTAATGTCAAATCAATTACTTTATTATTGGCTGGGCCAGGGCACATGGTGGCAGGCAGGACAAAAATCAAACGAGCACAGAACTTTAGCTCTCCATTACAGGTTCCTATTAGCAAAGACCTTTCAGTTATGTGGAGATGATTATGAAATACGGGTAATGTTAGCTATTTTTTAACAAGGGGACTTTTTTTTTTTAATTCAGTGATGGCTGGACATAAGACCATTGTAGGACTACAGTGGTCTTTTGTATTTCACTGAAGACTGCTGAAAAATTCTGCAGATAATGAATAGAGGTCCAATGTTTTCTCCCTGCAGATAAACAGCCATAGATTTATCATTTGATAATCAATGCATAGTTCAGTGGGAACAATTCCATTTGTCTGCATCTAGTACAGTATTTACACTGTACTATATCTCACAAGGCATTTTAACCAGTTCATCATGAAGAATCAGATGAGATTTTACTTCTGGAGTTTTGAAAACAAAATTGAAACTATTTGCTGAGTTTTTATTTAGGGCTATGAATGTAAAACAAGTTAAAGTAGAAACACCCTGCCCCTGTAGGTTCGTTTTTGCCTGATGTCCTCCAGCTTCTATGGTTTCTTTAGAACACAGGATGTTTTATACTGCTCTAATACACATTTATTGAGAACACAGACTAAGGTCCTACTAGCCAGGAGTGCGTGCAACCCAAACAGCAACAGGCTGAGCTGAGCTCTTCTCCCTTCCTTCTCATGGGTTCAGATTATATCCCACAGCAGAAAGCCCACTCTGCATGGCAAATCACACACAGCTGAGACATACGATGGTGCAAGTCTGCATGCATGGGAAAAGACACATATTTCCAGCTGCTGCAAAGCAGTATAAAGTCTCATTAGCTGTGAGGGAGGCAGAGAGCAGCTACAATGCTGTGAAAGAGCCAATTTTGTGTGGATTGCTAGAGGGAAGATAATGGGGGGTAAATCTAATAAACCCAAGACTGCTATTAGTATAATGCCTGTTAAATTCTTCAGAATTTTTCATGTTCAATAGTGAGTCCAGATCCAAGTATTTTGTGACCCATCAGGAAGCCTAATTCTTGGTTCACAGGACGTATACACTAACTGGAAAGAGAGTCCTGCTGTGCTTTATTTCATTTCATTATACAGCCTCGAAATATGTATTTGGACAAGAATGCTTTCAACTAATATTTTGACTGATGCGAGCTGGGTCCATGAACATTGCTACCACAAATGTTCAAAGATGGATGAGCTCTAATTGCACAACTGTTCTGACCAATGAAAAATTATTCTCAAAACATGTCCAGCAATAGATATTCTACATCATTCCCCCTGATTATTATCAACTTAGATATTTTTTTTCTACAAGAGAAACAGTACATCATTACAAAAGTTCAAAAATGTTGGAACGCATACTTTTTTCATGAACTTGTGTTTTCTGGATGCATTGATGAGGCATGTCATGTTATTTTCCTGAACGGCGTCTAAGTATCCCTTCATAACAGTGCATCGATAAAGGTAAGGTGAAGTACTCGTTGGCAATGAGAATGCAATGCCTCTTCACAGAAGTGAAGTCATAATATGATGTAAACATATCCATTAGTAAAAGGCTCAACAAAAACACGATTTAGCTTTAAAGGTGTAAAGGATATTAAGCAATACCTGAACCTTGCACAGATACACTGCACTGGGGTGAACTCAGCCTTAATTAAAAGGGAAGTAAATGAATATTATAATTAATGGAAAAAATTTAAGTAATTAATATAATTGTGTAATGCTCAGGTAGCTTTACTCAGGTAGCTTAGAGCCATAAAACATAGATTCTTTCAGGAAATTCATACACCTCACTGTCTATGTCAAAATAAATTTGTCTTCTTGTTTAAAAAAAGTCTTGTAAAACAGTGCTGGCTGATCCCAAATCAGCCAAATCGGAAAAACAATAACCACAAGTAAGTCTTGAGGAGCAAGAATCCCAAAGAACAAATGCTTCCTGTGAAAATCATTATGAAAAAGAGACTGCGCTCTACTGTTGAACAGAGTAATAGATTTTACCAGTTTGAAAAGCAGAAAAATTATTCACTTCTGTATCCACTTCCAGGTTAATCAGAGTGTCCCCCTGCAGACTGTGGCTGTTGCGCATTAGAGATGGATGGAGACTCCATGAGCTTTCTCGTGTGGACACCTCAAATATTCTCTCATCTGGGCACTGGAAAAAAGATAGATACAAACAATTATGTAAGACATTCTGGCAAAATAAATGAACAGGCTGGTTTTGCCTCTTCTACATTTGCTTAAATCAAAATACTCAAATAACAAAGCAGTGATTAGGGAGAGACTGCTCCTTCTGTCACAGTTCAAGAATGCAACTGTCTGCTTTTCAGATAAGGCTTGGCAAAATCATTTCTGGCCAGAGCCTTGGCACGCTGAGATAGTAATCTAATTGTGTCCTTTTTACAGCTGGTCTTCAAATACTTCTCTGATGAGAGAACTCAGTGAAATTTCCCATTTGAGCCACTAAGTGTCATAACAGTCTGAATACCAAGAATGATGTCTTGGAGTTAATAAATCCCTTCTGGGAAACAAAAAAAAAAAAAAAAAAAAAAAAATTAAAAAAATGCTCTTAGATTACTCAAGTTTTGGTCACCTACTGACTAATCATCTCCTGACTAATCCTCCATAAAGCTGAAGTCTCAGTGGTTTCCTCTTACCCCCTTCCTGATTGGAAAGTTATATTCTTCCAGCCAGGAAGCAGGAGCAATCTCATGTGACACACACCATCATTAATAATCACAGCCAACACTTTGAAGAATGAGCAACAACAAAAACACGTTCTAAGGTTATGTACCTTTTTTCCTGTAAATTATTCCCTCATTTCTAGCATATTTCTATGAAGGATGATATAGAAAGTGTTGAAAGAGATGTACGGTGTCTGCTTAGATGAGAACATGCTGATAAGGAGTGGCACATGTCATGACAAAAGCATTTCTTCTTAGCTCATTACCTCCCATTCTTTCCAGTTTCTCCTCCTCAGCATAATGCTGAAATGTGACTAATGCAATAACAGTGACTGAAATGTCAGAATGCTCTTTCACTGTCCATCTGATTTTCATCAGCTAGTCAGATTGGTACATAACAGTTGTGGAGGGAAAAAGGTAACTCAGTGAGGATGAAGTTGTTACCCATTTAAAAGATAAGCATTGTGCTTTGCTGCTTACTCCACGTGAAGGTCCATGAGTAGGGAGAGAGAGATGAAGCAGTGCATCAGTGCACATGTGTGCACATACGCATGTGCATATTATGTGCAGTAGTCTTGTGATCATCACAGGGCTTATTTTTGGTGGAATGGGTGACACTTCACATATATTTGGCAGCACACCTTGCCTCCTTAGAAAACTGTTAATGATGTTATTATTAAGCAGCATTAAGCACTGAATGATTCTGCTTACCTGCAATATAAAGCATTCATGAAAATTTCCTACGTCCCTTTTTGCAGCAGGCATGTTGATTCTGTGCAACTGCATTATGGCTGCATTTGCAATTTTATATTTAAAAATATATCTTAATATTTTAATTATTAATCCTAAAACACAGGGGTTTATAGCACTCTGACAAAATAGTCTCCAGAGCAGGCAAGTTTTAAATGAGAAAAGGCAAAATATACCTGGAATAGAAATCATTACCCTCTTTCCCTTTGAAGAATGTAACTAATCTTCACTAAATTGAATTCATATAACCTCTATGAATTGTTTCACAGTATATGGACTACCTTGTCCTCCATTCCTCCACAATACACACCCTCCCAGGCAAGGACATTAAGAGATTTAACCATCTATGGGAGATGCCAGGGAAGGACTGGTCATCTCATGCCTTCATAGGAGATCTGCAGGCTGCCTCACTTTGTAAAAAGTGGCATCTCTCTATTTCTTTGTCATGAGTGCTACTGAGAACAAGTAGGGTATGGTGGGACAGCATAAGCCTAAGTTTGCACATTACTTCAGGTTCATACTGTAAAAGGGCATCTGACTTTTCAGTCCCGTGACTGGCAGATGCCAGTTTCAGGACTTCCTGTAGCTCACAGAGTTCAAAAACAAGACCTGAGCTACATTCAGATTGTAAGTCACTTAAGACATGAGTAGAGCCTTGACCATGGAGTGTGCAGGCATGTGCAGGAGAGTCTCTTCCTGCTGTCTGGCTCCTCCTGTACCTCAGAGAACCAGACACTAGCAAATTATGATTAACTAGATGATTCTATCACACGATTGTATATTTTAGTATACCGCTGTCATCTGGATGTAAAACCAACTATTTAACCACTACTTGGAATTCTGTGGCCCAGAGATGCCCTTGCATAGCATCATTGACTATAGTTTTAAAGACAATATCTGTAAACATGTAGACACAGCAAAAAGCATTCCTCCTGCAAAGTTTTCAATCGAAACAGCCGCTAGTGTGCTGAGCTCACCGACTACAACTGCAGCCTGCCTTTCACTGTTATCTTGCAGTCCTCTCTGTGTCTGCTCGATATTCCTTGCTGTTAAGATTTTAGGCTATATACTTTCAGACCATAGCCTTTGTAGGTCACGCTGTTTTCTTGTTAAGCCTTCAAGACTACCTCTATGCTAGCAAATAAAATGTATTGCACCTACTCACTAGTCTCCAGGCTGGAGGATGCTGCAGGATTCCTGCCTATACACCCAAGTTCTCACCCTTCCCAGGACAGTCTAACTTGACTATACCATTCCTGACTTGTGCCATCCCTTGCAGCAGCCCCAGCCAATGTCTCAGTGATCACAACATGGAACAAGCCAAAACCCTATGTAAGGGACTGTGCTGATGACTAAATAGCTGTGGAAGAGTCTTAAGCCTGACTGTTTAGATGCAGCCCCAGGTGCTTCTGCAGCACTATGGGGTCCTGACACACATCTTAACTTCTTTAACATGCAGTGAATGTATTATCAAGGTTTAGAAGAAGCTCTGGTCACTGGTAAGCAAGTCAGAAGTCCCTGCTGCTTCATTGCTAGACTTTGCATCTGTTTCAGGGCAGAAAGATAACCCTACTCCATAAAAGGCAAATCAGGTGATCCTAGTTAATTTTCCCAGTGATTCCAAAGTCCTGCAGTCCCTGAATAGTTTGTTGTATTAATTCTTTACCTTGATACATAGCCTGTGCCTCTATCTAGTCTGTACTCACAGCTGTTTCTGATCACATTTCTACTGATGGTAAGATACCAATATCTTTCTTATTTTCTATACTTCCCATGGAAAAAATAATCTTGATTCAAACTGAATGCCAAATAGATGAATGAGCATCTTCTTCCTCTTTCCCATGTCAATAAAACTCCATTAGCAAAACAGTACCCAGTTTTATAAAGTTCTTTGATCTCTCTCCAAATCAGGGAATGCTAATTACTATGGATAATTCAGATAGGAATGTGAAATTTAGGATCTTTCTTCTATTTGAATCGGAAGTCTCAAACTCTCTATTCACTGGTCTTGGGCGGAATTTTACCGATGTCAAGTGAAAAATGAAGCAGTCACACAGGTCACTATCTCACAGCCGTATACTAGATTATAAGAAATTGAAAATATGTCATTTTCAAAAGCCAGCTTAATGAACAACTGAAGCAACTTGGCAAACCTGACAAAAATTGAGATGAAGTCTCTTATTGATGACTTGTAAACCAAAGTGGAGTTTTGGTTGTTTTTTTGTTTATTTGTTTTTAAAATATACACCTTTATTCAAACAACAATACAGTGTTTTAATCGCTGTTATGGAGGTCCAGTCAGAAGATCACCATGATTGTTTATAGTTTTCTACTAATTCATTTAAGATTATTTAAAATGTCAAGATCTGAAAGTTATTATAAGAACCTTGCTAATGAATCTAAAAAATATTGAAAATTCAATTAATGCAAAGATTATACATGTAAAATTGTGCAAACACTAGAATCAAAAGAGGATTTTTTTTCAGATAAGAATTTTTGAAAATTTGAAATTATTTTCTATTCTTTGCTCTCATGTATTTTGATTATCTTATACCTCTAAACATTCCTAATTTTACTGGCACAAATAACTGAAAAGAGGAGTTAGAAAGCTGTATTCAGCAATTTTTGTTAAAGCTCATTCTAACATGCACTTTTGCACTCAGAAACACATGGTCTTCAAGTTCTTACACAATCTTTTCATGAAGGAAAAGAAACCCTGTGATTTATCACCCAGTCAAAACTGAGTTCCACACCTAGCAAGATCCTTATGCTTTACTGAATACAGTGAAAGCACACTGACTTACACCAGCTGAGAATATTTCCTTAATACAGGAAACCTTATCAAAGATATGATGCAAGCAATAAAGAAACTAAAGCCAAAATTTTCATTGTGAAATATTAAATCAGCTCCATTAGTAATATATCTATATACATCATAGAAGTCTAATCTGATGGAACTTTTATAACTTTTTTTTAGCACCACAGGTTTTACCATTCTGCCCTACAGTAATACCATCTAAAACAAGAACTCTGTTTCTGAATGCAAGTAAGACGGTACAATGTGCTGAGGAAACCTGTTGGGCTTAGATAACAGGTCTCAAAAGACTAGTAATTGGGGGTAAGAGTGAAAAATAATGTACCTAGGAAATAAATAAAAATATGTTTCTATTTAGTTGGTTGTGAAAGTAGTTGATGTGGTTTAGATCAGCTGCAATTGAGTGGCAGCTTTCTCTGTTTAGTATCTGGATATTTAGATATCACTAATATTTTAACTGAATTAAATTGTTGTAATTACACTTACTGATTTTTATTATGTTTAGCTTTAAATGGGCATTCCAGATTTCATTCTTTGCTGTTTTGCATGTTGGTAAGCAGACTAAGGAACATTTGAAATACTGTCAAATCTAACACATTGCTCTATTGAGAAGTGTTTTTTCTTCAGTCCTGAACGCACCTTTGAAGACAAGGAGCTGCACCGATCCATCTCAAAAAGATAATGCTGAACACAAAACTCTCTTAGTAAAAAGCAAGGAACAATTTGCAGCAAGAGTTGTTTGCTCCTGAAGAACCAGCCAAAAAATAAAAGATAGGCCATTGTAGTCAAAACTCTGTAACATTTGTCTAAATTGCTTAAATGCCTATTTCTAAAAAACCCAGGAGTCAAGAGGGAAATCAAATGAAATTCTGCCTCTTTCAAAAGAGGAAATTATGCCTGACATATGTCAAAATTCCATCCTAAGAAATATAGCAGGATGGATTATAAGAGAAATGATCTCTACACTTTTGCAGCCAATTGGTGTTGGCTCCAGCTCAGGTATGTGACAGGAGGTCACAAACTTGAATTGCCCTGCTAAAGTGCTGACTTGATAGAAAACTCTAAACTTCAGTTGTTGCCAGACTGTTTCCTCCAGGTAATAGCCATTTATCTGTTTGCATGCTCTGCACACCATCTCTTCTGTAAAACTCTGCACTTGTGTCAGCATTGCCATAAACTGCAGCCAAAGGACACCAGTTAATGGGTTGATTTATGTTGAAAGTGTTACCTCATAAAAAACTGATATACAGGTTTCATCATTTTATTTTTTCTAGTATATATTGCAGCATGCTAATCATAATTCCTGTGAAAGCAATCTTTATTTACAATTAAATTGTTATTTAGATATAAAAAACACACAGCACAAGACCTTTTCTTATTCTTTTCAAAAATGTCTTCAGAGAACAATACCTGACCATAAGTTAAATACAGCTTCTTTAAACAATCCAAATCATGAGACTTTGCTTTCATAACTGATTAAGTAATGAACAGTCTGGATGCTTTGTGGGTAAGAATGTACAATATTTTCTTTTGTTGGAAAGTATATTTTATAAAGATCAAATGTCTGGACTCAAGCAAAAAAATAACGAAGGGAAAGTAAAGCAGAATGTCATCAGGAAGGGTCTAACTAAAGCGTTTGATTTGCTTCCTTCTTTTATTTGTTTTCTTTAATATTAAATAAAGTCTGAAAGTCTGCTAAGTAGAGTTTTTTGTGGAATCAGATTTTACAGGCTATTTGGTCACTCATTTCTTCATAAATTAATGATATAGACATGGAACAACCGAAGGATTTCTTATATCCTGAAATATAGAAAAAAATGGGACACTTTATATCAAGCAAAGCATCTTTGAAGAGGATTATCTCAGAGGCTCTTCAAGATAGGTCTCACTACTGTTTGAAAGTTATGCTTATACAGAAATATTAGAGAGGATATTGCTTTTCAGTTTGTCACTAAGCTAATGTTTATGTCCAAGCCAGATGTACACAACCCCTTCAGCAAACGTTTCTCTGATGGTGAAAGATGGTGACATTACTACACAACAGAGGCTGTGCAAAGTTTTACACTAACCGCAATACAAACCTAATTTTAGAAAAAGCAGTCAAAACTGCTGTACTTGGGGTATGGGTACCCTGGTAATGGCTGGCTACATGTGACACTATTTATCTCTTTGTGAAGAGGGATCTTCCTGCAAGGGGGAAAAATAATTAAAAAGAAATATTTTAGATGGCTTTGGTTTTCTTTTTGTGTTAAAATATGAAACAATAAATAAAAAATGCTCAGTTTTAGTACAAACACCTCCATAACTATTCTCTCCATCCAAGGCTCTGTGCAGTCCCTGAAACCTCTAGCCTCAGTTTAGGGTTGCTTAGGCTGACTGACCTTTCCAGGGCCGTAGATCACAGCTACAACACTAACCCAACATGGGCTTGTGACTGACCTCTTTAGCAATATTGGATTCTGGCACAACAATTTCAGTTTAGATTCCTTATCTTCTGCTACCTTCCCACAGTCCTTACTAGGTGGGGTGTTTTTGCCTGCTATCTTATTTTTTCACCCCTCCATTCAATTCACTAATCTGTTTATATTCTTGTGTTGGCTATGCTTCTTCTCTGTTCACAAAAAACTCATTCCTGAAGAAAGCACTTGATAGACCATATTTCTGTATCTTGCAGACTGGTCCAAAGACTTCCCCTTTAAATCCTTAGAGAGCCTTAATCTGGAGACATCTGATACAGCTTTTCAGTTGTATCGCACAATTTCCAGAAAATCATGGAAAAAAAAATAGACTCTCTGGATGGGACGTCAACGTGGGAATGAAACCAAGTAACATGAAGCTGAACAGTTCTTCAGTCAGCAACCAAAACAAGAAAGCAATTATTATTGTGATGAACTTCTTTCCCTCTCCCTTCTTCAGCATTCATAAGATGCTGTGTTGGATCTATGCCATGTTTTGTACTATGCAATACAGTGTGTCTGCAAAGTTGGGGTTATCAGCACAAGCCAAGCAGTGCAGCAAACACAGCCTGCTAGCAACCAAACGTGTTACCAGGTGTGGTACCCCTTGAGGACAACCTTGAGTTGTAGTTCATTTGTACAAAAAGTTTCAAAACAAATTTCCAACAGGAGGTGAAGTCTCTAAAAACAAAATTACAACATTCCTTTAGAACTCAAACTAATGACAAGAGTGTCCATTGAATGACCATTAATAATGATTACTAAGAATCAGAAGAAATCATCGTAATTCCTACACATAGGAATAGGCTGAGTGTAAATGCATATTCTGAAAAAGCAGAAATATTTATAACAGAATTAACAACATAACCCTATTTTGGAACAAGGGTCCAGAAAGGACAAACATGTTTCCCACAACACAAGATAAAAGAGCTTGTATGGAGCGTTTTAGTGCAACCCTGAAAGCTAGGGAATCAGCCTCTTGAACATCTCAAGCTTCACATCAGTGAGGAAAGCACATGCTTAAATTCAGCAGCTGGCATGTGGCCATTCACACACAGCAAAGGGTAAGGCAGGTGCTAGGACCTCAGCACTGACATGCAAGGTTACTTCTGCAAGAAAGATAAAAATAATGCTATTTCCTAAATGATATAAGGTGTTCCTGAACCACAGTGAGCCACCCTGTACCGTGATTAATAGAAAAGATGGAGAAACATTGGATTCACAAAAAGCATTCACCCTTTCTTTGTCTCATTTTTCTATTGCTTTATTTAATAACACTGTGAATAAGAAGACAAAGCCCAATATAAAAAAAATAGGGTGGGGAAGACAACAGCTGCCTGAAAGAGTCCAGCTGTGCAGCCCGGGTTCTGCTTTCAGGCATGTTTTGTGCAAAGTAAGTGAAACTGAAAGCTTGTAATAAAAGACCAGTGATCTGCAAGGTTTCACAACTTGTTTTGTAGTTCATAGGAGGTTTGCTAAGACCATGCTGGCACAGATGAGAAACAGAAGTGAAAGCAGGGAGGAATTTGCATACAGAGTGCAGATTTCATTGTTCGTAGCAAAGCTGCCCTTGATTTGCTTCAGTCATTGTAACAATCAGCCCAGCCAACTGTTTACATGCTCTCCATTGTGCTAGTGTTGGCTAGGAAATGGCAGGCGCAATGAGATTTGCTTTCTGCTGGCACTCTGGGGAACAGTGGGAGTTCACACACTTGACAGACAGACAGACAGGCAGACGGGCCCCTCTTTCCAAGAAACAAGAGAGTGGCTCGCTTGCTCTTGAGCTGTGGTATTGTGATGATGAAGCCAGGAGCATGTGTGGCTGAAAGCAGGGCATGCAGACGGTTTAGGTTCCAGGGGAGAAAGGGTAAAGATTTAAGCTAAGCGTTGAGAACCAAATCCACAGAAGGCTTTAAACAACAACCCCTCCCTGCCCACCTACTTGCACCTAAGATACTCTTAAGTAACTTTTCCTTGAAAAAAACAACAGGTGACGGGCCAGGCAAAAGGTATTCATGTATAAGTCACCATTGAAAATGGTGTAACAAAGGGATGAAATTCAAGCTGTACAAAGGAATATGTAAATAGCTTTCCTTCCCCTGTAAAAGGGACAGCAGTGTTGCTGCTGTCATACCAACGTAGTCACAGCTGTAAATATAACAAACTCTCAAATTTAATCATAATCACAATCAAACAGAAGGCCCCTGAAAGACAATCCCCCTGTCACACACACACATACCCCACCCCCAAACCCCCACCCCCCGCATTCATGGAAGTCTTAATGGGTTTAGGATGATAGGCTTTTCCTTGGCCCACCCTGGTCTGATTTGAAATGCATGGATGAAAACACTTCCCTAAGCTATTTGACAAACTTGCTAGAAAGGTTTCTTTCATTTCTTAAGTTGCACAGTCTTACTCCTAGATCTACTTTCTAGAACAAGAAAAGACATCCCTGAGGAATAGAAGAAAGTTTAAAGTTGCATCATTGGAAAGTGTTTGTAAACCAAATTTACAATTTGCATAGTTTAAAGAATAAAAATAATAACCTATGGCCAGGAATCATAGCTGAAATAAGTTTGAAGGATTTTTTTTTAATATTATCTTTTCTTTTCTTTTCTTTTCTTTTAAAGTCTTAATCACAACAACTGTTATTAAGGCAAAGCCAAAAATCATGGCTGGGATCACACCCCCCCCCCGATACATTACTGCAGACAGCAGTCAGCGGTGGGCCACATTCAAATGCCTAAATTTCTCCTTCAAAATGTAGGTGAATTATGCTCCAAATCTTCACTGAATATCAGTGAAGAAATCTGTCGGCAGTAGTCTAACTCTTTCTCACCAGCCTACCTCCCAGAATTATGTGATATGCACCCCTGAAAAACATACTGTGTGCTCGAAGTAATTGGGGAAATGTGATGACTAAACCTGCAGACTAGAAGAGTGAGGAAAGGGTTCCTCAGCCAAACAAAACACAAAGGAATGTATACTTGAAAACAGAGAAGTAAGACCAGTGCTATCGAAAGGCCTAATTCCCCAGTGAAACAAAATATCCAGGAATATAATTTAATAAGGTAGAAAGCAAAGTAAGCATTTTACACTTCTATTAAATTTTCCTTACAAGTTTCCTCTGCAAACACAGAAAAGACAAGAATGTCATTTCCCTTATATGGATTGTTAAAGTTTTGTTAGTTGTGATTTATTTGTACAGGTCTGACTAATGACTTAAAATGAAATGGCTATAGCGGGGAAATGATAAATTATCTAGTGTATAACACTGCTTAAAACCTAAACATGTGTTTATAGTTGCTGTTCTGGGATAGTTGCCAAAGGGACATTTTACTTAGCAAGTTATGTTAGCGTAAGTATTTTTTTCCCTATAAACAAGAAAAAAGTCTCCAAAACAGTAAGGGTTGGGGAGGTGGAGGGAGGGGGGTGGGGTGTGGAGTATCATTTGCCTGCTGATAGGAAGCACTGAGAATCAGATTTTCAAAGGAATTTCCATGCTGATTCAATTAAAAAATAATTTCTTGATATTATCTGTGTAGGATTTTCAGTAAAAGTACATGCTACCTAGCATATAATCTAGTTATATGATAAGGAAGCAATTTCTCCGCATGTAAGGCTATTGCTGTCTGTAAAGTCAGGAGATTGCTTCAGAGTTAGTTGAAGAAGAAACACCACTGAGGAGTAGTGAACACAAATGACATTCTTGACCATTCCTTCAGATAAAGGAAGAACTGAAAATGCATAAATCTTATTCCTGAAGATTTATTCTGTATCAGGGACTGCCATATACTTGAATAAAACGGTCTTAATGATTGGAGGAAAAAAAAACCCTAAAGTCCACTGTGTAACATTTATCGTTAAAAAACTTTACTTCATGAAGGTCTTTGTGGCATTAAGTTGAAATGACATAATAATAAAAAACAACATTTAAAAGTCATTGAGTTAGAAGCCCACAGTAAATATACACGCCATCAAGCTACCAAAAAAAAAAAAAAAGGCATTCCACAAAGTCAGAAGTAATATTCAACTGAAGAAAATGCAAAAGAAATTAAAGTTCGATAGGTTAAATGTAAACCATAATAAGGCTGGACAGAAAATATTTTTCTGAGCAACTTGCTAAAGGCATAAAAACTATTAATAAAAACATTTTGAAAACTTCAGAAGTAGGAAACTTGCTGAGAGCCAGTAGGACCAATAGATAACTGAGTTGGAAAGGAGAACTACAGGAAAATAATGCAGAAAAGCTAAGTGGACTTTTAATATTAGTGTTGATGGAAGGGTTTGGAGGGTTCCCATACCAGAGTCTGGCCATCCAGGGAAGAAGTGTCCAAAATAAATACTGTCACAGAACCACAAAATGGTTGAGGTTGGAAAGGACCTCTGGAGGTCGTCTGATTCAACCCCCTCCTCTAATGCCCCTAATTATAGAAAGCATTTTGGAAAAAATGGACAGAAAGAATACCATAGGTCATGAGCACCAGACATTATTTACCCAAAAAGTCAAACAAAACTCTAATACAAAGTAAATGATCTACCAACGCTTTTTGCCAATTGTTTTAATCAGTAATACAGCAGAACTGATACAGAATCTTTCAGTATAGTTGAACTTGGGAATGACTATTGAAAATACTAAGTTTTGGTCAGTTGTATTTAGTATTCATGAATGCAAAGCAATATATTTTAGACAGAAATAGCCTACTTATATACACATATGATGATGTCCACTAAAGGATGTAGGAAAGGTATCTGGGGAGCATTGTGCATAATTTGAGGAAAGTGTCAGTGCGAAAAAATACCGTGCGTGCAGAAAGCTCAGATCCATTAAGAGTCAATAAAGGAAAACATAGAAGTAAGCAAACACAGAAAACATATTTTTTGTGTGTTCTTGAATGCTGCATGCAGTTCTAGTTTCCTTATCTTAAAAAGGATAGAGTTATGTGAGAATGGAAAAAACACTGGAAACAAGAAAGGCCAGAGGTACTGAGCAATGCAATCTTTTTTCAAGAAGAAATACAAAGTAATTAGCAAAAACTGCAAGAGTCCTTACAGTGGAAAAAGAACATCTAAAAGATAGTATAGTACAGGTCAAGAAAATCGTGATTCATGAGATCATGAATAAAGTTGTAATATTTCTCACGATGTCCAAGTATGAAGTCACGCAATGAAATTAACAAGTAGGGCGATTACAATCAAAATAAAAGGAAGAATTTATTTTCATTCTTTGTGCTAGTAGTGCCACAGGATGTTGTGTAGACTAAAAATAGATATAAACTAGCAAAAGAATAGGTGGAGGAGAGGCCGTGAGCAAGCTAATAAAGTCAATGGCCTAGACACAACCTACTGCAAAGGAAGTCCTTAAATTGCTAACTGCTACAAGCTGGGATGCCGTCAAGAGGGAGGAAATATTCCTTACCCGCTTTCTTTAATATTCAGTACTGATGACTGCCACAGGTGGGATAGTAAGCCAACTAAACACTCAACCAGAGCTAGTGCAGTCATTTTTACTCATATTCTTAGGGAAACTAAGTGAAAACTGATGAGCAGATGGCCAAGAGATAGAAACAAGAAATTAGTGACGTCTATCAAAATCAGGAAGGCTTTGAAAAAAATCTGGCTTAAAAAGATAGGTACTATCACAAGGTGAGTTATTGAGGAAAAGGAACTAGACCAAGATAACCATTTAAAAAAAAGACAATGATTCACCAGGTTGGATGGGTCACTACACTAAAGGGATACAATGCTGTCTTTGCTCACATAACCACCAGGGATACACCCTTCTACTGTAAAAGGAGCAACTAGATACAGTGGCTTTGTGTACTTGCACATACTGATCCTAACTTTTTGAGACAGCCCTGAGGAAGAAGAGATAGGAAGAAAACAAAGTGCAAATACATTATGTGAACAAATAAAATATAGTACAATCATGTCCAAGATGCTGGTAGAAGTATATATTCTCCCCGTAATGAAAGGTAATCGCCTAAATCATGCAGAACCCAAATTAGAGATGACCGTTGCTGAAATGGTCAGCAGGCTGTGAGGAAGCTCTTCAGATGACATGACTCCACTAGTTTAAGAGAAATATATAGGTGAGGATAAAAAGTTAATGGGGGACAGATCTTAAAACATTTGTTTTGGGGTCAGATTGTTGTCCTTTATTCCTTCATCAGTGGTTTTGTAATGAACATTCACAGTCCATTTATCTCAGCAAGAGTTTCTTCAGTGACCAGACACGGGTCTGTTGGGCAGCTCCATTCATCCCGTCATGTCGTTTCCTTGTTCCATTAAAGACAGCTTTCATTTCATAGGCCCAGCATGCATTTGTGTTTGGAGGGGGGGAGAGGAATTCAGCTCACTACATTAATAAAGCCACGTATGGTTCCAGCTTGTTATCTTTAAATTTTACCCTGCAAGGACAATTGCTTTCCATTAAAAATGATAATAATAATAAATTCTAACTCTGTTGCTGTTGAAAGGCAATCTTTCTAAGCACTTTTTGCTAACAAAGGGCTACAGATGAAAATGAATATTATACTGTGGTTGTGGACGATGTGGTTCTCTCTCTGATCAGTACACATGGGAAGATCTGCGTGTCTGAGTGGACCTGTGTTTTCTTTATCCCTGCACCTCAAAATGGCCGCTACACTGTAGCCATGAGCAAGAGTGCCACGTAATTCCTTCAGCCTTCCTTTGATGGCGCATTTAGTGGCACACTGTTCCTGCTAATGTGCTTCTTCGGTGTTTACCTTCATACTGAGGGGACGAACGCAGTTCCTCCAATCACCCTTGCAGCAATATTTGAGATTCATTCCCTCTGAATTTTCTGCACTGCTCTGCCAGAAAGACAGTTATATATATTGATTTTTTTCAGGAAAAAAAGTGCCAGCTTCTAAAAGAAGTTGGGCATTGTGATGCACAGCTTGGCAATTCCTAAAAGCATAATGCCAAGCTCTGAGTGTTTGTGACAGCTTGGGCATGGCCCAGGGCTGAGAGCTGTATCTCTGCTGTCTGCTCCCTGCCAGATGGGTGCTGGCTGGTGCAGTCCAGGAAGGACTTTTCCTTAGAAGTTGGTGCCTGGCAATCTCAGCTCTCCTGCTATCTAAACTGAAGGCAAACCCAGCTCACAGCCCTTCCAAATGTGTCTCATGTTACAGATCTCCCTTGTGATTGCTTTAATTCATCACTTTAATTAGCTTCACTACTACTAGAGATGTGTGTACCCTGGACTGACAGTTACTTCGGGGTTCATTTTTAATATCAGACAACTTAATGGAGAAAAATGTGTTGGTTTCCTGTAGAAAAACAAGAAGTGAAGATCTCAACTGAAAAGTATGAGATAGGGTCACAGAGAAACACAATAAAATTCAGTTTGCTTCTATGCTTAAAAGAGTATTTCATTCTTAGCTGCCCAGGGACCTTCTAGAATTCCTCCCCACTGAGGTCTACCCTGAGAGCAAATGGAGGAGGCAGAGGATGGGGCTCCCATGTGCCCCTGGAGCTAAGCTGGCTTTCCTTTCTGGCCACTCTCAATGCTCAAAACTGAGCCATCTTCTCTTCTCCTACCTGTTTATTGTTCTTAATTTCTTAAAGGCAACCCTTTCTTCTTTCAGTTCACAGGGAACAGTCATTGGGACTCCAGGTGAGGGACAGAGGTGCATTAAGTTTACAATTAAAGCAATTTTAGACATGCCACCATATACCAGCTGCTGTAACAGCACCCTGGCTCACTTTACAGGGAATACCACTGTGCATACTTTTAAAACTGCTTTCAAATGAGAAAGTTTTAATATGCTTGTATGAATGAAAACAAGATACAGCAGCAATGACAGTGGCAAGGTCCTCCAAGATGAGCTCACCTGAAAACCTTATTTTTCCACCCTTGCTTTCATTAGTGTCAAGAACATGAAAGGACTGCTCATTTCCAATCAAGTGCCCCATGCAGGCCATAGGTAAGCACAGTAACGGATATACACTTTAGTCTAGATGGCTTCAAGTGTAATGTAAGTGTCCATGTGTTCCACTCAACATTGGTTCCTGTGCTAAGTGTGTATTGCCTTGATGATAGTTTTTGGATCCTTCTCTCGAGCTTACTGCCTGCATGCCACCTCACCAGTATGTGACACCTGTTGTCAGCCTTACTTTGATGCTTTCCTTTTTGCCTGAAGAACAGGATCTTTCTGCCTTTTTCAGGCTTCCTTTCTCTAAAGATAAAGGTACAATTGACGTCTTTTCCAGTATTTGATGGCATGATCCCATTCTGGGGAAATTAGAGAAGAAGTGAATGGAAACTAGATAGATTTAAGTTAACTACACAACACTAGCAACCAATGCCAGGACAAAAAAACCAGGGCAATAGAAGATATGAGAAAATTCAGTAGCAAAGAAGAAATGTGTGAGAAAGAGGCTGAAAGACAGATGAAAAGAGAAACTCTAGAAGCCACAATTTGAAAAGCAAATAACAGAGAAATAATAATGTCAGCTTTTACAGGCATATTAAGAAATGGGAATCCAGCCAACACAAGGAATGGAAGAACAATATTATAATTGTTTCTTGAGAGATATGGCAATGGGCCATTTAGCCTGCTTGTTTTTACTTTGGGTCATTGCCCAGACTGGACAATTAAAAGGATATTTTTGTCATAGAACCAGTCATTTTATTTCACTGCTGTTAAAAGTGTCACTGCCAACAGTGCACCTTGATTTAATCTGTAGTTGTAGGATTTTGTAAAGCAAAAAGCATTTGCTACAGTCCAGAAATCTTAGAAGCACAGTGCTAGTGTGAGTGATCTTGTCATGTCTTGAGGACTTTTCAAGTTAAAAGGATGACTTTCTAGAAAGCAGGTGAAATCTCATCTTCTCTACCTTCCCCCACTGGGGAAATTCTAAATACAAACAGCCAGCCAAATTCTGCCTTTTATGATCACCTACACTTTTCCTCTCTCCCATCCTGATTGTTGACATTTGCCAGAAGCACAATGAAACTTTAAATAGGAACTACTGAAGACTGCTGTCATTTATTTTCCATCCTAAGCTGAAGAATGGATGGTGGTGAGTATATAGTGCTTTCCATTCAAGACTATTAGCACATCTGTTTTCCAAGGCTCTTTTTAAGAGTTGCTATGTTTAGCAAAGAAGTTATTTTAGTTGCATCAGATCCCACAGGATTAAAGCATTTCTGACATCGAAGCTTCCTTATAGGTAAAGTTTTAAAAATTAGAAAATTCAGTTTGGGTGAATGTATTCTAGTGGAATTAAACTTTAAATTTATTGTAAAGGAAGAAGAGGAATTGAAGGACTGGATTCACAAAGATGTTAGGCTGTCATGCTGTGTAAGGTGACTGAAGACCCCAGTTCCACCTGTACATGAAGGAATTTATGTCTGTAGCTCCAAGCTTCCAAGACAGTATCTTGTTCATGAAACTGTGAGATCGTTTATTACAGCTGTTGTTTTATATGAACTCCTTCAGTTGTTATTGACTGCAAGACTTAGTATGACTCTTCTGCTTAGTGATTAAGTATAGAACCTGGAGGTGGGATGTCTGTATTCCAGGACACTTTTAGAAAAATGTAGTGAAAAACAACCTGAAAGTCCCATACCACAGAGTGACTTAAGTTTGACACTTAAGTTACTGCTTGGGAGCCCTGAAAGTGGTTTTAAACAGACTTGTCACAGAAAGGATGGAAATGGGAATGCGAGTATGGCACAGCATTGACTAAAAGGTAAATAAAGTAATACGCACATTTTTCCCAGCCAAAACGGTCTGGCAAATGTGGGTTGAAGTCATCAAGGATTTTGAAAACAGTAACAGTGAAATGATGGGTTTAGGTAAATTTATTATTTGTTGGAGAAAGTTTTCCTTGCCATTTGGTAAGTGTTCACGCGTCTAAATATGCAATAAATGTAAAAAAGAAAAAATAATAAAAATAGTTATATTCACAGGGGTATTTTTCATAATTTGTCTGCCTCATAGTTCTGCAGTATTAGCAGTTTCTTGTGGTTTATATTTACATCTTAATATTGTAGTTCTTGAAGTAACTGTCTATGCTTGATTAGCTCTAAGAAAAGAGACAGGGAAATTTATCTGTAAGGTAAAATAAGTAACTAAAAAATCCCATTGTCTATACAGTTTGAAGTATAAAAAATAAACCATGGAGTAGGACATCACAGCTGATTCTGCCTGAAAATGGGTGGGGAGATTGTTTCATCATTCCTTCAACATTTAGTTACAAATCAATTAAATAAAAATATACAAAATCAGGCTCAGATCCAAGACCAACACATCTTAATCTAGCTATTCTAATTTTCTGACCACACATCCAAGACACATATCAGCATGTCAGTAACTGCATTCCAAGACTATTGTCAGTCAAGAGAAAATTAAATGCAACTGGTTTATATTTTTTTTACCTATTATTCTATTTGTCTAGCCGTCTTGCCAGTACGCAGAAAAAAAAAAAAAATCTTGGAAAATAACTTCTTTTTACTCATTAACAATGGAACCATTGGAAAACACTGAGTTCATTTGAGCCATCTAACAGGAGGGGAGGTGGATGAGTAAGGAGGTATGCAGAACAGTTTGATAAGCATCTTGGCACACTGTATGCTGGTACTCTCTGGCATTTAAAACTGGGAGTCCCAGTTGCTTTCCCAATGTGCTAGAACCTCTGTGGGATTGTGGAGTTCACTTTGTCAAAGAATCACAGAAACACGGAGTCCTCTGGATGTCTCTAGATCATACCCAATACTCAAGGCAGGGCCAGTTAGAGCAAGCTGCCCATAGTTGTGTACATTTGAGTTTTGTCTCTAAAGATGAGATGGCACTAACACTCTGGGAAATGTGTTCCAGTGCAGACACCCTCACAGTGATTTTTGTTTTACTTTTTCTCATGTCACTGCTTTCCCCTTATCTACACAGCCACTTATGTCACCAGCTTGGTCACACATGACTTGCCCTTGGTAAATCCATGCTGCCTGTTCCCATTCATCACCTGCATGTGTCCTTCATGTGTCTGGAAATGGCTTCAGGGAGGATTTGCTTCATAATCTTCCTTAGGACTGAGTTGCTGCCCTGCAGTTCCTTGGATACTGTTTCTGGTTGATAGGTATGATGCTTGTCTTTTTTCCACTCTTTGACTATGTCCTTCTTTGCAGAGAGTGTTGATTTGCACCCACAGGTGTGGTTAGTAGGGTTGAGCCTCCCCTTGGTAATGCCAATTTGGCTTTCTAGGGCAAGTCCTCACTTGAATAAGCTCCACAGGCAACCACTCCATGCCCTCAAAGCTTTCTCACAGAGGGACTGTGGGCAAAGCCTGTTTAACTGAAGAAAAAACTTCACAATAAAAAGAAATCTCAACTTGTCACACTCCACAAAAATGCAGGATAAAGAGCTTCTAACACTTACCCAACTAGTACGACTTTATAAATTGGAAAATCAAGGTTATACTATTATATATCTCTGTTATAAAGCCTTTAATAACATCACTCATAGGTACTAAAGTACTGAGGTAATGAGACACATAAATTGTGTAGATACTACAGATGACACAAGACTCAAATGCTTTCCTTTGTCACATTCCTGTACTTCTTTGTAGTAATTAATTCCAACAAAGTTGCAAGATTATTTCTTTGAAAAGTATGAAATAAATCACAATTCCTAATTGGGATGAGCTGAGGTATAGGAGGATAAAACAGCAAGAAGAAATTAATTTAGCTTTATGAGTAATGTATTTGCAATTTGCCAATAATATTACAGTGGTTTAGCACCTATTTCTCTGCTCAGTCTGGTTAGTCCCATACATTGTCCTTGAAAAATTACTGGAAAAAGAGGAAACTACTAAAAAAATAACACAGGGAATGTGAATTTCTTTCCATTTTGCTGTACCTAAAAAAGTGGTCAAAACAAACAACTTATAGGCAGGGCTACAAGCTCAGAAGAAATCCATGTAAATCTGAAACCCAGTGGATCTGAAATAAACACAGACATCACAGGCCTCCATTCTATCCTCATTTATTCCAAATCCTCTTCTATTTGGATGAAATAACAGCACTGAAGTTATGTATTTATTGTGTAATCTGTGAATAGAGGATTGTAGCATTCTGAAAGCAAACAGGGACTTAAGGCACTAAGGACCAATTTCTACCCTGGCATTTTACATGAACAATTACCATTGTTTAGCTTGTACCAAATAAAATTTTGTCCAGATTTTGGCAAATTGCGCACATTAGCAGTTGCAATGTGTAAAGCCTAGACTGGATGCCAGGTTTGACTTCATGTCACTCTTGTTTTCATGCTGAATGTTGCTCTCACATGCTGTATGTGGTGAGGGCCAGTCCGAATCAGAAGACATGTAAAAAAGTTAGACCCAGCTGTGAGGTTCCAGGTCAAAGTCCTATTAAAAACCAGAGTAAATACCTGATGTCTGTCTTTCACACTGCAAGTTCTTTATATAGCATACTTTTTACAATATGCCTTTACAGTACTTGCTTTGTTAGGATTATCAGACAAACCTGGATGTGTTACTATGTATTGTGGGTTAGCCCCAGACAGCAGCTAAACCCCACCCAGCCGCTTGCTCAATCCCCCTTGGTGGGATGTGGGAGAGAATCAGAAGAGTAAAAGAAAACTCATGGGTTGAGATGCAGTTTGTTAAGTAAAGCAAAAGCTGTGCACGCAAGCAAAGCAACACAAGGATTTCATTCACCACCGTCCATCGGCAGGCAGGTGTTCAGCTGTCTCCAGGAAAGCAGGGCTCCATCATGCGTAATGGTTACTTGGGAAGACAAACACCATCACTACAAATGTCCCCCCCCATTCCTTCTTCTTCCCCTGGTGTTATTTGCTGAGCATGATGTCATGCGGTATGGAATATCCCTTTGCTCAGTGTGGGTCAGCTGTTCCAGCTGCGTCCCCTCCCAACTTCTTGTGCACCACCAGCCCGCTCTCTGGTGGGGGGGGTGGGTGGGGGGGGTGAGGAGCAGAAAAGGCCTTGGCTCGCTGTAAGCCCTGCTCAGCCACAGCTAAAACATCCCCGTAATAGTCAGCACTGTTTCCAGCACAAACCCAAAACACAGCCCCATATCAGCTAGTGTGAAGAAAATTAACTCTACTCCAGCCAAACCCAGCACATTCTCCATCTCTTATTCCATACTATTTACATCATGCCCAGTTCCCACGCTATCCAATACATCCTCACTAACCACCACTCCTCTTCCCATCCTTTGATACAATACACAGACAGAATTCCCTCAGTCTATGGACCACCCATGTGAAATGCCTGTAAAATGTCCATCAATGTCCACAAAATATCCACTGAGTTTGGGTTCCATCTGTTATGGTGGTAGCTCAGGACAGCAGAAGTGTTGTGTTGTGTGGAGTTATTGTCACCAAAGCCACCTCAGGCTGGGTCACTTGCACTTTTCTGCTTCTTGTAATACTTGTCCTCCACTGGTTCAGGTGATTCCTGATACAGTAACTCCTGCAACATGCAACTCAGATCCTGGGTTACAACAATTTAAAGGTATATTCATTGCAGTCTCCACTCCTGGTCCCTCTGGGCCATATTATAGGGTTTAACATTGCAATGAACTTCTCCCTTTGCCCTTGCTCTGTCTTGGAGTTATCCACAGACTGCAGCCCCTTAGGGATGTACGTGCTCCAAGTGGAGCCTCCTGTATGTGCCACAGTCTTTTCAGGGGTTTACCTGCTGCAGCATAGACTTATCCACAGCCACAGTCACTCTGAGGTGCACCTGTTCCAACACAGCCTTACCGACAGCCATAGTCCTTTCAGCAGTAAATCTGCTTCAGGATGGCCTTACCCATGGCTGCAGTCCTTCCAGGGGCATATCTGCTTTGTTGTGGGCTTATCCATGGCCACATGTTTTGAGATGCTCCAGTATGACCTCATGCACAGCCACTGATGCTTCAAGGTGTAGCTGCTGCAGCATGGACTTATGCACAGCCACAAATGCTTTAAGGTGTACCTTCTCCAGCTTGGACTTGTCCTTGGGCCACAATCCCTTCAGAGATATACCTGCTGCAGCTGAAATATCAGCAGTGAGTTTGGGACCACCAGGCAACTTCAGTGTCATTGGTTTTGTGTTACAGCACAAACAAACTAGTAGGCTGCATCAACGCTTTACCCTCAGTCAGATGCTACTGTCCACACTGTATCTCCCTCCTCCAGAGATCAGACCACACTGCTGCCCCTCCTCCACCCAACCCCTCTCCCATCATCCTCAGGGCTATTTAACCACTTGGCAGGAACGATCTACACCTGCACATCATCCATGTCAATCAACCCACCGCCTCTGAGGCAAGGCCACAGCTGCATGTTATCAGTGCGCATCAACCCACTGCCTTCAGTTTTGGATGCTAAAACTCACTCCAGTTGTTCTAAATCTATTTATTATATTCTACAGTTACACATATATTTTCATTTAGCAGCCTGTGATAATTCGTACTCTATGTACAAAAAATGTCCTAAGGAGTAAATTCAGGCAACCGACATTGAGTAAAAACTTAAATAAACCCCATTTCTTTTATTATCTTTTGCTATCATAATATTTATCAAAATATGAAAATTTTCCTTTATGTTAAAACTTTATTTCAGTCTGTCTCTATAGTTCTTTATAACTGTTCTTGTATTTCTAACCTGAGGTAATTAAAGTAGTGTTTTGATTTCAAAAATAACAGACTTGCCCTAGTAACTGGCCAGAGAAATATAAGATGATGTGGTAAAAACATCCTTGTTCAAAAATGTATATTTTTGCTTACCTCTCTTGAGTGGCATGCAGCAGATAAGAGCATAATTCCCTCTCCATCAGTTATGCTCTATTACAGTAGTGTCAGTTTCAAATCTGCTTGATATTAAATTGCAAGGGAAATAAGTGATTTGGAAAAGAACTTTCAATCTCAGAATATCACCAGATGATAGATTTCTTTTATATATATATATGTGTGTGCACATGTGTGTATGTATGTATAGAATTTCAGAAAACAGCTTTCTCTAAATCCAAGCATAAAAGGACCAAGGAAGTAATCTTCCTGTCTTTGCTCCTGGCCTTGCAAGGTCCTTAGCACTGTACCTAGAACAAGCAGAATGGGAAAGGATACAGGACAAAGTTAAATGGATAGAATCAGGGATTGATTTCCTCCTGGGTTATGATTTATTTTTTTTTAAATGAGAATGTCTTAACTAAACTTTTGTGGAAAAAAAATTCAGGTGAGGTAGGCTGCCCTTGTATAGATGGAGGTATACGTGGGCATAAGAGAGATCTAAGTTTATATTGCCTTGTAAAACTTCTCTGTTTTTAAATGGAATTTCTGAATAAAAGTGCTCAGGCATGTGAGCTCTCCTCATCTGTCCTGTTAACTCCTAACCACTGGCGACTGGGAGGCTTTTCCATTCAGCACAGCCAGAGACAGCTTAAATTAATAAAAGGGAGCAGGCCAGTGGTATAACCTGATCTGCAGTAAAGCAGTCTCTGGTCTGGAAACATGTGACTTTAACATGAATTAAAATCTGAAAGTTTTTCTAAACTTTCATTGCCTTCCCATGTTCCTACGGAGATTGCAGTTTCGTGTTTCACAGCCCCAGCCCCAGAGTATTTTCCTTTTGTGGAAGGTCTTTCCTACAGACTGTTCAAACGCTAAGGAAATTGTTGTGATATAAACACACATATACACACCTTCTGCATTAAAACTGGAGGTTCAGGGGAAGGAGGGGAGAAGGGGAAAAGCCTGACTTCAGTGATCCAGAATAATACCAAACATGGGGCAAACTGGAAGAGCACTGTGCTGTCTTAGAAGTAGGCAGCTGTGTGTAATGGCATCCTTTTATTCCACGTAATTGGATCTGTTAAAATATTTTAAAATATCAGTCAGTGAGTGTCACAGATTATGCCACTTGGCAATATTTGAAATCTCTTTTCCCTCAGGGTCAGCAGCAGGGGCAATGAACTTTCAAGATGCTAACAAGGCTTTTTAAAGCCCAAGTGGTCTCTCTCCAAATTGAAAATCTCTTAATCTACTCATTGGATTTTACAACACAAACTCTACTTCTCAATATATTTCTTGCTTTATACATCCTTAGAAGAAACAAGACATTGCTTTTAAAATAGTTTCCAGTTGCCACATGTCAGCTTGCTCAGTTCAGGAAAACAAGTGAACAGTTTTTCCTTTTCCAAGAGGTTTAGTGCCAGAGAAGCCATAAGGGTCTATACTGCTTATGCCTATGCAAAACTATTTGGGATTTTGGCTGCAATTTTCCTTCATATTCTTCAATCCCACTGTAACCCTACCTCTGCTGTTCTTTTTCCTTTGTTTATTTCTATATTTCCTCAAATATGCCCATAATAACCCCTTACCTTCTGAGACACTTTAAGAGTTTTATCAGTGAGCTCAGTGATTGGGGCAGAATTTCAGTTGAGACACCTACTGAACTTTGATTATGTGCGTTGGTGGGGCACATATTCCAAAAGGCATTGCATGACCACAGCATGGTTTTCTCCAGAAATTGTCAGTGTTTTGAGCCTTGCTGGGTCAAGGTCCTCATTCCCAGGCCCTGCCTATATCCTGGGCCATCCATTTCTGCCTGACTGAGCAAGGTTTTTTATAATCAGCTACATGGGGCTCAATGCAGTTGCTGAAATTCAGGCACTATGAATGTCTTTCAAGATGATTACCTGAAGGTCCATGAGGTATCCATATGGGTCTTTGCAACTGGGACACCCTACACACTCCTAGAGCAGCATTTATGGAAGACCCTTATACCATGACTTCAAAATACTTAACAAAACCTCCTGTCTACATGTGAACAATATCCACAACTAGGGTTAAGGGACCCTTTATAGATTTGCAAGTAGAGGGAGGAAAAAAAATTATTTTATCCTTGGTTCATAAAAATAATCATTGAGAGTAGCTAAGAATTTTCACAGAACTAGACAAGGATCACTCAGCCAGAGTTTCTGAAAATGAAATGAAAGAGACAACCTGAATGTACATGCAATTTTATTCTTACCATTGCTTGCTTTCCTTTCTGTGCTCTTTGAATCTCCAGGCATATGCTTTTTCCTCTCTAATATGTTTATGCAAATTTGCTCCAATTGCTACTTTCAAGTGTTCACAACATGACAAGTATTCTGACATATTTATGTGACATACCTTTTGAAGAGATGATAGGGACATTACAACACCACATTTGTGATGCTATAGATGAGGGCTGTAATGCTTTCCATTCTAAAACAGTATTTTAAGATGGTTTGTAACTGTGGAACAAAAAATATTTTTGGACCTTAATTTAACATACGTGACTGGAATAACATATCTCTGGATACAATGTGAGAAAATACCAGTTTAGTAGAATTTAGAGATATGCTGTCCATGAATATAAGCAATTTGCAAAAAAAAAAAAAAAAAAAAAAAAAAAAAAGGGGGTTATCCACATCACCGTTCTTTAAAATTTGAGTTTGCAGCTGGTTTCAACTCTGACATAACTAGATAGATTTTAGGATACAAATGTGTGCACATCTGTGGTAATTTATATAAAAATAAAACATTCCTGTAAGTGTGAAGAATGAATGCTCCTATGATGCAGGTGTTTTTAGACAAAAGATGGTAATAATTCAAAAGACTTTCTAAAATGCTACTGATGCTGTATGAGAAAAAATAGGAAAAAACAGAACTGAATGGCTTACTGCTGCAAGTTCTCATATGTTTCCTCTGACACAGGCACATGTCAAGGATGTTGCACAGATAATTGCTATATTTAAGTTCTTGTGTTTATGTTCTTTAAGTGTATAGAAATGCTCCCCCTTGGAAAATACTCCTTAAGCACTTGGAGAGTCAGTTTTGACAGGCATTGCATTTCTGCCACTGAATAGCTTCATTTCTCCTTTGGTTTATCACATAGTATTGCAGATTCCTTATACTGGCACTGAGGCCTGTGGAACTTTGTAATTCTTTTCCAGATACTTAATACCTGAAAATTGGATGATGGCTAGAAGTAGTTCTCTTTAAGATGTTATTAACTGAGGGAATAAAACACCTCCCAGCATCCTCTGAAATTTACCTGAAAGGAAAAGCCAGAGTTAGCAAAACATAACAATAAGCTTCTGCTTACTCTGATCCTCTAGTTATGTCAAATTCCAGTTAAAAGTTTCTGCTGCTACAGGAGTCAAATCACCTGACAAATTAGTAATGTCTCAATACCATGCTTCTGCCCAGAATTTCACAGCATTACCTTGGACATTATTAGGTCATATATCAGCAGTTTCTGTGGTATCACTGAGCCTCTGTTACTCTGTGTGCTCATTTCAGAAGCCCAGAGCTGTGCCAGAGGCGTCTCTGGCTTGGGCGTGCAGAACCATCTTGTAACAGGTGGGAAATGCAAAGCAGGCTGTCTGTCTGTGTTGTAGCATCCATTCTTCTTCATTACTGAAACACCATAACTTCAAATGATCTTCATGTAAGCATGCCACCACATCACTGCTTCACCCCCCAGGTGAGCCTCAAGCACGTTCACTCAAGGACAAGTTAACTCAAAGTATAGGCAGGTAAGGTCACAGCTCCCCTGAGAAGAGGAAGGATGACAATTATCCACCCAGCTCTGCAAAAAGAGCTGTTTGGAGGTTTCTCTGATGAGATCTTTAGCAGAGGACAAGAATTCAGTCCAGGTGCCACTTACACCCACGCAGTCCTGCTCCTTTGTAGACCTCCTAACCTCTGAGGTGCTTGAACTCCTCAAACACTGCCTCTCTCCACCAGAAAGCCTCCTGATCCATTAGCATTAGCTGCTCATTCATGCCAAGTAGCACACAGAAGCTGTTTTCTACCCACTCGAGAGGGAAACCTTTCACAAAAGCAAGCACTGGGCCAACAAGTATGGAACCACATGAGGACTCTGTCCATGAGTACCTGTGAGCCAGCAGCTCAGGAAAGCAGCCAGATTACCAGGCCTTGGGCAACCCTGGCATGGCAGTCAGTCTGTCCACTTGTTCTGCAGCCAGCAAGGCAGGAATTGTGCAGGCAGAAGGAAAATCAGGAAAAAAAGGAAACCAAATCTATCCTACAAGTTAGAGGACTCAGCTATCAGAGGGGCGAGCTGTTTCTAGCTCCTTTCCCTGTTCATTTATAGTGTGTGTCCACAGTAAAGAACAGTGGCAGGAGCCCAAATTCTCCATGGGTCATGGGCCACTCCATGGCTTGTGTCCATGAAGGCACACGCATCCAACTTAACCAGAAAGACTTTCCTTTATTTCTGGCATTCAAAGGTTCATAAACTGTACTACATGTGTAAAATGCACTTTCATCTTCCCTCCTCCACACATACACAGACACACACAGACTGAAGTATAGCCTATTTCGAAGCATAATATATAGAAAAAGACAGATTTCTGCCTTGGAGTAAACGACATATCTAGAAAGTTATTAGGGGAATGGCAGAAGGTAATGCTACTTCTTTCCTCAAAATAAAGACAGATTGACCCCATCCATTAGGTGGCCATAAGGTCGCCTATATTTAAAAATGCATATGGGTGCCTACCATTCCCGATTGGTAAGCTAGGCCTTCAGAAACTAAGTGTTTATGAAACTAAGCTCTTCCTCTAAGATCTGCTTTTCTCGTTTGAATTTAGGAACTTAGTTCAAGGGCACTAGATTTCCCCTTCCCTTTCCCCCTTGCAACAAATTAGGCACTCTGCTACCTAACCCTGCTTTCTACCCTGATAAACACCACTAAAAATTACTTTTGAGGATAATATGATTTGGTCAAATTCTTTCTAGCTAACATATCTCCTTTTAACCTAAAACTTTCTTTTAATGATAGGAACAAACAAACAATGAGGTAAAAATACATGAATTCTTCAGATTAAAAAAAAAACCCAACATAAAACCATTAAAGTACATTAAAAAGTAAAAGCTCTGTTATAAATCACAGTCATATAGAGGAAAAAAATGTTTACAAAATCTGTCTTTTGGAGATTTTAATGTGAATTATTCTAGCTTTAAGCAGGAGTAGGGGTGATGTACCTTCTGTTTTATCCTATGTGGAGATTTTTCACAAAGCATAAATCAACACTCCCGCATGGGAAGACAGTCATCCTCAGTTTCCACAAACCCACATGTCCACTGGTAAATCTATGCCCTAGTCCACCTGCTACCATGGCATCGTGCCCACTTATACTAGGTGAGTAAATCACAGAAGCCAATCAGCAAATCTCTGGACGGTTTGGGGAGGTTAATACACAGAATACCAAGAGTCAGGTTTTTGAAGAGGCTCCTGGCACATCTTGTGTTTTTAATGATTAGGATCTCACCCTCAGGGCTGTGTGTTACCAGCTCAGTCCTTGTAGCAGGGGACTGGAGCAGATGGCTTGGCAAAGCCAAAAGGCTCTTGCCTTTTCAAAAATTAAAGATTAATTTGTTGTGTTCTTCTAATAGGAAATTCATGCTGACGAACAGTATTGAGCTGACAAGCTCCTATTTCTCCAACCATCTTCTGTTCAGAGAAAAGCGTAACAATCCTTATGTTAATTCCACAGACTGTCTACATCCTCCGATGCGGTGATGAGAGAATATTTCAGCACTCCCAACTATTTTGCCTTTGGCATCTCCGCTGTGGTTTCCAACAAGGATGATATCACCATGTGTTTATGGATTTATTTGTTTGTTTTTCATGATGTGGGCAATAGTCTACTACAAGCTGGCCTGAGAACTCGAATTATATCACATAGACCAACCATCTGTCTCAGTATTAATTAATGGTAACATTTTTAGCCATTACTGCTCTAAGCCAGATATGTAACATGAAAGGCAAAACCTTCTTATTGGATAACCAGTCACATTGTCACCTGAAGCAGAGATTAGTCAGTACATAGTGCTGCCTGTTAGACATAGATGGACTGATCAGCAATGGTAGGTAATAGGAGTGCTTTTCAGAATATTAGAAAAGTACAAAGGGTGAAAGGGAATTAACCTTTTTCTGCACAAGGGCAATGGGAATTAACCATGGCTCATAACTTTTGTATTGGAAATCCTCATGTTCCCATCTTACTAAAATGTGTAACAACAAAGAGTTAGTGCAATTCAGTGTAATGGAATCTATTTTCATACTTAGTTCAATCAATTTCAAAAGGCACAAGTATTGAATAACATCTTTCTGAAAATTACAATAGGCATTTAAGTGACATTATTTATCCAGCACTAGTAGCTCTTTTTAAGGCTTTTCTAAAGTCCACACTCCAAAATCTTTACCATTTTGAGCTATGAACCCTCATAGGAGGTCATTAAAGCATATAGGCAGTAGAACTGCACAGCTGCTCCTCCAGTCATACTAATCTCTAGACAGATGCTCTTCATGTTCATGTTCTGTGATGAATGCCAGAGAAACTATTAGAGAACAGATTGACTTAGACTGGACTGTGATCCTTGGAGAACCGGTTTCAGACTGCGAGAGCTGAGGGGTCACAGAGGGAGCTGCAGTCCACAACAATGTGAACAGGGAGAGTTGCCTTTCAGCTAGGTTTTCCCCTCCAGCATTTCAGAATGCAGCCTTGCTTGGACTGCCAAAAAAACAGCAGTAAAGCAGACTTCCTTTTTTTCTCTGCTTGCTTGCTGAATTTGCTGCAGCTAGCTTGGCTGCTCAACTTTGCCCAAATCTGACTCACAAGAGATACTTAGGCATTCCTGTATGGATCCTATGCTTATCTCTTGGCTGCTGTGACCTGCTACTGTATCTATCTGGAATCTTAGCAAATAGCAGAGAGTCTTTCCCCATCACACTCCTCCTGGCCCTACAGAGGAGGCCTGAAGACAACTTAGTTGTTATGAAACTGAGAGATCACACCTGCTCCTCTCCTCTGAGGCTAGCAAGAATGATCACAGGCTGTTATCGGATTTGAGTCCAGGGGCCTGTCTGTCCAAAGAGAGGTGCAATCTGTGGTACATCCTGCTGCAGACCTCACTTTTCTGACCTTCATAGCTACAGCAGATGTTCTTGTTATGTT